>NC_066881.1:1792887-2092887 GCF_022985175.1 Labeo rohita | reverse complement strand
ACATGGCCCCTCTCACCCATCCGACCTGGTTGCCCATCAAATGCCCGCCCAGGTCGCCCACGCTGACCTAGTGATATGTGAAAAATAATGAATAAGATAATTAATAAAAAGTGCTGCATAGAATGCCAACATGCCAGGAGAGGCTATTTCTCGTTATTATTAGGTTACCCTTTGATCCCTGGTCCCCAATGTGGCCAGGAAGACCATAGCCTTTAGCCCCCTTGTCTCCTGGTTCTCCCCTGTCACCTGTGGCAAACAGATTTTATCAAAATGAACAACCATTTTAATGTGTAAGTGCAAATAGATGTTGGTGTTAGTGATGGGAAGTTCAGATCATTGGCTGTCTTGTGTGATTGAGTCTTTTGTTCAGTTGTCATGTGATTCATAATGAACAAATCATTAATAAATGACCCAAAACTAGTTGGTGGAAACATTCTTAATTCCTAATCGTTATTAGCTTTTGCTATCAGTTGAAGTTATAAACCTTGAAGAATGCTATTTTTTTTTTTTTAAAGCTACACTCTACCAAATGCTGGGTTAAAATAACCCAGCATGTGTTCTGTCCAATATTTACCCAGCGCTGGGTTGTCAAATAACCCAAGCTGGGTTGTTTTTAACCCAGCATTTATTTATTTATTTTATTTTATTTTATTTTATTTTATTTTATTTTTTAAGGGGAAAATTCAGACCATTCTGTTTTTGATTCAAATTTAGAAATTATACAATTTAAGAAAAAAAGAAAAAAACTTAATCTTAAGATTAAGAAACTAGCCATGCTGCATTGCAGCATCTTTGTTTGGATCATGATTAAAATGCAGTGGTTGCCTCTAATTTTAAATGAAAAGAGGCAAAGCTTTTGTTTGTTTATATGAAGAGATTTATTTATTTTTTATTTTTATTTATTCATTCATTTATTTGTTCTTATGCATTTATATGATTTCATGATTTCAATTTAATTTTGTAATTTGACATTTTTACAAAGAAATGTGCAGCATTTTGTCCAAGCAGTAATCAGAGGACACCTTTTTATTTATAATTTCTCTTAAATCTAATTTTGTTAAAAAAAAATAATGAGAAAATTGTATAGTGAAATCTGTATTGTGAATCATATTACATTGTGAGTTTAGTGAATCATTACAACCCTACAAATTATCTTATGTAGCTGCTTGAAGAACAATACTAAAAAAAAAACAGACAATCCCCTCACTGTGGAAAACAATCAATCTCTGTATTTAACTATTTTAAGTAGTTAGATACAGTGAGTAGCTTATAGTTTGGGAAGCAACAGTTTTGAAGTATCTTGACTTCACAGGTCCATCAGCCCACCTGCAAGCGAGGACAAACCATTTGTCTGTTTTGTTGACATTTTTAACTTTTATGTTATTTTATTCTGTCAAAACAGGGTAATATTATTGGCAAGTTTGTTTGATGTATTTTCTTTACTGCACCGTATACTCATTTGCCTCATTAATGCAGTTTGGCAGAGGAGTCGCACATCTGCTCATGTTTAATAAAGCTATTACTTTTCTTCTGCTGATGCTTGCAGACTAGCATTGCTTGAGGACACAGGCGCTGATTCATATTTATTTCCTGACACATCCCATTCCATAAGACAACAGGTCCTTGTGAACGTGAATCTGTCATATGGGCTGCTTACTTGGGCAGTTTTTCCAGCTGAGAAGTATTTGCTACGGTAGTTCATTTTGGATGAACAAAATGTTTCTAATGTTTCAAAATGTTTCCAAATCTTTCGCTAAGAGCAATACAGATAGATACCCTTCATAACATTATTGTTATTGGCACATTTTTATTTATTTGTGACGCTATCTGACATCAGTGAAACTGCATTTATTTAATGTAAAGGCACCAGCATGGTGGACCACCATGTCCAATAAGCTACAGTGTGAAGATGGTTTACCTGTTGAGCCCAGTCTTCCTTGGTCACCAGGTTCTCCGTAGAATCCCTGCTGCCCAATTTCTCCTTTAAGACCATCGATGCCAGGATCACCCTATTATAATGGTGTTTTCAGAAATAGTTGCAAGTTTAGTTATTTGTTAGCAATTAGTCATTTAGCAGACACTTTTTTTTTTCCAGAGCAACTGTTGCAGCCCCCCTTGCTCATGGGTACAAAGAGACTTTTGTGAAACTTTTGCTTAACAGCCACTGGGCAATTTGTAGTTTTGTTATATGGAAAATAGTAGCTTAGACATTCTGCAAAACATCTTGTGTGTTCCAAGGGAGAAAGTCCTACTGGTTTGGAACGACATGAGAGTGTGTAAATGATGGTGGTGAGCAATCCACTTTGGAATCCAAGAATCAAAGTGTCTGTAGATTTTTTGCTACACTAATCCCGACGTTCTGAAAAAGGAAAACCTCTTTACGTCGTGTGCCGTTTCTTTCACAGCCCTCAATTTTACAACCTTTTACGTTTTACATGTTTGAATTTGAGGCTCTGTGAACTTTTATTCGCCTTTGGGCCTCTTGAGTGAAAATGTTCGAGAAGTCTGAAAAAAAGATCTGCTTGAGAAATATGGAAAGGCTTTCCACTCCAGTGAAGGTGGGATTCTCTCCAAAAACCATTCAACACAGAGCAAGTGCCTCGTCTGTGACTTCCTATTTGTCTTCATGGGGACTTGGAAATTCTGAATGTTTTAATTCCAACCTATACTGCCAAACACTGCTGCACGCTCTCCAGAGGCCTTCACACTATGTACATATCAGACCTGACCTAGAAGAAAATTGATGTATGGACCATGTTCTTCCTTAGTTTACTGTGGCAAAAATAGGTTTAACATGTGCTAACTGTGATGTCTAAAACAAACCTCATCTAAATGCCTTTTGTTTCCAGGGCCTAGCAAAACTAAGACTGCTCCAGGGCTGTTTTTAGGGTTACTCTTCTCGGAGGCGGGTAACTTACTGGAGGTCCAGGTGGTCCTTTTGGTCCTGGGGGACCTGGAGCGCCCATTGGCACGTCTCCATAGAGTGGGCACACGGCTGCGCAAGTCCTTTTCACTGAGTTGGCGAACGTAGACATCTGCTCCAGCACCACCCTCTTGCAGACCTCGATAACATGTTGAGCAGGAAGAGTGGGGCCCTAAGAAAGAAATGATTACGACTGAAATGTGGAGCTCAGATCAGAGCATTCTCGCCCGTGGTAGTCTGGAAATGGGTGGCTGTGTAATGAAGGAGAAACAAATACAGCCAACAATATTTCACCAGCCTCATTATGGATTTACAGCCACACTAAATGAAAACCTTGCCCTTAGCTGCACAGAAAGCCTTGCTAATGAGAAAGCGTTTACTAGTGATCTTGACACCAAAATGGTTACCACATATTTCATGCATGCTACGCATGCCAAGTGCCACAAGGGCTGGATCTACCAGAAGCTTTGAAGGATTTGTCTGAAGGTGATGCTTGTTAGTCAGCTGGTGAAATGCAAATGAAAATACAAACAGATATTCATTTAGGCTTAAGAAAGCAATTTCAACTTTCTTTTGGACCTTTGGTTACGTAAAGTCCATAAAGTCCCCCAGGCAGGTGGCAGCCATTTTGGCAACATGTCCAAGCAGCTTTTTTTCTGTTTAGGTAATAGCAAATCAAGCTATTTATTTTTCAAATCCACTGGTCACAACTGAAAGCCGAACTCAGAATTTACATGTATCCATCAGGCAGGCAAAATATTAAGTATAATAAATAAGTAAATAAATAAATTAAGGTAATGGAGCAACAGCCAAATCAGTCGGCAGGACGCCAGGATTTTTCCTGACTGACTGCGTGGCTGCAGGCTGTACATACGTCAATGGCGATGGCGTTTACGTTCAGGTCCAGTCAGGTTCGAAAATAGCCTAAATGCCGTCGAGTCGGACTCGGGTGTAATTTCATCTGGTTTTCTTGTGTTGGGTTTTTTTCATTGAAAAATGATTTTATGCACATCAGGTTTGGGTAAGAAGTGATTTGGGTCGATTCAGGTCAGGTACGGATTTTAGGACCCAAGAAGACCTTTAATGCAAGCACAGCTTCTACTGTATCAGCTTTCAAAATAAAGAAAGAGCTGTTCTGTTACAACCATGTGTTGATACATCATATTATGTTTGCTCAGAGAATTGTATACTACAGTCATTTATTTTAATCAGTTTCAATCATACCACGATTTTAATGCATTGCAGTGCAGTGACATATCACAATCTTGAGGTACAGCTGGCGATACCCAGTCCTAACAAGAGTTGACTGAGCTTATGTTTCAGTACAACCACCAATATTGTGTATCACCTAAGGTTGCATTTCAGCAAATAGGTGACTTAAACTCTGAACTGAAAAGGGTGAGACTTTTCTAAATCCTACATTTCACGAGTTCACCCTTACATCTAATGTGGTTGAGTAAACAGTAAGCATATTTTGACGTGCTGTCCTGGGGGAGGGCTCTGAGCCCGGAATATGGCCCAAACCCAGAGAACACCCCTCATCCCAAGTATAGGATGAGGATAGATTAAGATTGAGGAGTTGGGGTGGAGGGGGGATGCAGAAAAACAGTCGAATGACAGAGGTAAGTTTGGATGATTAGCTAGACGAGTTGCACCTGTGCCGAATTAGTTGATTATCTGACCGTGCTCCTCCCAAACTTTGTTATCAAACATCATGTCAAGTCTTATGATTTCTCTAATTCAAAAGGTCAGTCTCTTCTTCTTTGTACTGTTTTTAACCATAGCATACAATAGGAAAAAGGTTAGTTATGTGTTGCGGTTTTAAGACTTACAGGTGGGCCTGGTGGACCCTGAAAGCCCACTGGACCACCATCTCCTCTCACTCCCTTGGAGCCTTCACGGCCTTTTCTACCCACTTCTCCAGCAGGGCCTCGCTTTCCTCTACTTCCCTGTTGTCCAGGCACACCAGTGTCTCCTGCCTGGAAAACAAACAAATACAAACACACCCATAAACAAGCAAGTTCACTTTTATGCTGTTTTCATATTTCAGAATGATATCGACAGAACGTCTGGAAAGAAATAATAAGTGGAACTCAAACAATACGCTGATGTGGCAATCAGTTGCGTCTTTCCAAAACCAGCTATGTAAATGCAATCCAACTAGATTTAGCTGGTGTTGTGGACAGACCAGACCCATCGCTGCTAATGCTTTGAAGTCGTCTCCATGGTGTTAATCAAACTGAAATGTGAACAACCTCTGAGACAGTCTTACCCTGCCTTTAGGTCCTTTGACTCCCTTTGCACCCTGTGGAAACAATGTGGTGTTGTGAGAAACTAGAACCATATGATAATGGAAATGTGTCAACAGGAAATTAAATACATTTAATTCAACAGCTACCTTCTGCCCTTTGATTCCCTGGACCCCTGGAATTCCAGTGTCACCCTGGAGGATACAAAAGCAACATTCGCAACTGCCTTGTGGATTTGACCTAATAAATGTGATTTGCAGTTCAAAATTAGTTGTCAAGGTGTTGTGAGAGGAAACCCTGAAATGGTGGTGATGCTTTTCATCACTTTGTGTTTGTATGAAAAGAGAGCTGTAAAACTCAGAGGAAAACCATTTGGCGTAATGTGCCCTAATCGGAAAATTGCCCTGGAATTTGACACATTAGCCTGACATCTAATTTTGTGTACTCTGGCTCTCAACTGCTCTACATGCGCTCTACACAACAAACATGGTGTTCCAAGTGTTTGCTACAATGTCTCTGCTACCAATGACTATTTTTCTAATTCTTTCTGGATGGGCGTGCGTTTGAAGTCTAGACCAAGGGTCCCATTTCTTTCACTAAAATGAATAGTGGCAGGAACAAAACCAATACTTTCCATTTTCTAACTTTTGTATGCTGTCCATTTTGTAACCATGTATATTACATTACATAAGATGTTAATACAACGACGAGTCATGCAGATTTGACAAAATATGTTCTGGTAAATGTCTCTTTACAGCAGTTAAGAGTCATCAGTACTTATGGCAAAATCCATGTGATGCTGAAATAATGTTTAGGCAACAGACGAGGCTCTATTAACACCATATGATTCCTCACCATCTAATGCTAGCACCTCTGCGAATATTTGATTCTTTTCAAATATGCTGATGAGAAATCTTGTCTGCGGTGACGTGTTTACATGAAGTGTGGAGATCTTCTCCGAAGTTTAGATATCAGTGGAGGGCTGATGCTGGAATGAGAACAGAGCAGCCAACAGTTTCAGTCTAACACACTTTGTAGTGTGACTGCACTCAGAGCCAAGTCACTGTACAAGCGGCCAAAAACTGCTGTGCTAACCAGTGAAGAGCTGTGCTGCTCAGACATGACTCCAGTGTGAAAACATGTTCTGTGCTTTCAGATGACGGCGGGCGTGTTCTGGCTTTTCTCCATTTGCTTTTTTTGTGAATGGGTCAGTTCCCACTTTTCAAGATGATATTGCAGCAATTTGTCAGGGCTTAAACAAATCCGATGACACGTTGTATTAGTATACATTTCACAAGTGTTTAAATGGTTGTCCATCACATCAGATGGTTTGCCGGTCACTGTAATTGCTCATAGCACAGTGATTGAACGTGTAAAGATGCCAAAAGGAAGAAAATGTGGGCCTCATTTCTTTTCCCCCTCAATTTATTTTAGACTGTGGATCCTGGGATATCTGGCTGCAGTAAGCCAGTACTGACACACGGTCGTATACATCTGCAGTGACCCCTTTATAAAGTTTTCTGCATGGCAGAACTTTGATGAATTGATATAGAAATATGTTCGGTTTACAAGACAAGGATTTCTAGGAGATGATTTACATCGCACCTCCTCCCCAGCTATGTCTAGCCATTTTGCGTCTTTTTGCAGCCTCTTGCAAGATTCAAAATGTCCTTTGAATGGGACTAATTTGTGTTAAATTTGGGTTTCATAATTTAGTGGAGATCTTTACCTTTGGGCCTGGTCTGCCGGGGATTCCCATGTGCCCCTGTGAAGACATGGTATGTTTTAGCATTTTGGAGGGCATGAACTTTTATTTCAAAAGCTTTGGAATATAGCTCACCGTTCTTCCAGGAGGCCCAATAAATCCTGGTCTTCCTGGCTTTGCAGCGGAGCCCTTGTAACCTTGTGGCCCCTGGAGATTATAGCACTTTATAAATCTACTAGAAGGCAGGGTGTATTTTTATGTCATAAAAGTCAGAGGTAACGCATTAAGGTGGTATTTACAGAAGCTCAGTGCAGTGGTCATTTCTTCACATGAGCACTTACCGTAAGTCCAGGAGGGCCCATTTCCCCTGGAGGCCCTTGTTCGCCTTTTTCACCCTGTGTGAAATATTCATGGATGTTACATGAGAACACACAACTACACCCAAATGGATGGATGCTTCTATTGAAATGGGAGTCATAAAGGATTTTAGCGGTAGCTGATGTCCTTAGACTATTCTGGTTCCTCCATGATTCATTTAGTATTTTGACTGTATTTAATACAAATATATACCTAAATAATAAACAAACAAAAGTAAAGATTTCCAATACAGTAAGTGAAGAACTGATTGAGTGACACAGCTAGAGCTCTGTGTTGCTCAGTCTTTTCTTCACCAAATTCAGGCTTACAACTTGCATCTAAAACATCATTTTGTACATTTAGTAGCGGTGTAAAAAGTACAATTGTGTGCATCAGAGGAAGAATGCAAGTCAAGAAGATTTAGGTTACCCTTTCACCAACTTGTCCATGTCTTCCCTCAGGTCCTTGTGGTCCTTGATAAGCCTGCGTGTGATAATACCACAAGATTATAAGCAAGCTAGTGGGCATGAAAGCATGGGAACGTTATTTCTGAAGTTCAGCTGAAAGGGCAATCTTCACCTCAATTCCAGGGTCTCCATCTCGCCCTGGCAAACCTGGATCACCAACTATACCCTGAAATATTCAAAAGAATCAGCACTAGATTTTCAGCTTATCAGTCAACAAAGAATTTGTCATTATGCCTGGTTGACAAGTAACCAACCTTTTCCCCTAATCCACCAACTTTTCCTTTTGGTCCTTGAATACCCTGTGACAAGTAAAGAAAAAGATGTGTACTGTATGTGCCATCAATATGTTTCTATCATCCAACTGATTGTTTAAAGAAACATGATTTTG
The DNA here is from genome assembly GCF_022985175.1 of Labeo rohita. NCBI lineage: Eukaryota > Metazoa > Chordata > Actinopteri > Cypriniformes > Cyprinidae > Labeo > Labeo rohita. Next base: position 2,084,798 of record NC_066881.1, on the reverse strand, counting down.
AGACAAATAGAATACTTACTGGTTTTCCCTTTTCTCCAGGTGTTCCTCGTTCACCGGGATCTCCCACGATCCCCTGTCACAGAGCAGAGAACGAATATAAACATGCAGTCAAATTTCCATGGCTTTATATGATTTCAAAAAAAGAACAAAAACAAACAAACAAACAAAAATTCCAGCTTTACTGCTTGTGGTGTTAGCAGATTTTATATGTCAGGATGTTCATACAAGTGGGGTTAGAATCTGTATGCGGGCTTTAATTTTCCTCAAACCACCATATTTTTCAGCTGGCATTTGTAAACAATTTTGTTGATGTTTAAATTGTGTCCCTGCAGACAGTTTCATTCCTCTTCAAACCCCAAAAGATCAGGAATTTTAGACTTGTGGTGTTTCTCTGAAGCTTTGTGTTCCTTTTACCAGCCTGTCATGTTTTAGAAAATAATAATACTCATCCTACTAATAGCTTTTCCCTCTTTTAATTTTGGAATTAAATATGGCCCAAACATTTTTTTTCCATGAGATTCACCCACATAGTCCTTAAACTGTTCACCTTGACCTTCATGAACACAGAAATGTACACGTGCATAAACGATCCCACGAGGCGTCAGATTTTACATTTAAGATCAGTCCATGGGTTTTAAATGTCATGCAGCACAATGAAGACGGTCCCCAAGCCTGTTTTTATACCTGGTGACCCCGCAGTCCTCGAGATCCTTCAGCCCCGGGTAAGCCTTCATTTCCCTGTTCCAAGAATGGGAATTGTGAGATTTCCAAATAAAAACACAGCAACAAATGTTTTAGAGACAATAACAAACCAGAGTGAGGGAGAAAACATACCTTCACTCCCTGATAGCCCACAATTCCCTCGTATCCCCGTTCTCCTGCTGCACCCTGGGAGATGTGGTGGGGAGCGAATGAGTCATTCATATCCCCAATAACAATCCATCTCACATATATTTTATCAAAGCAAAGAGTTTTGCAACAGAACTTACAACTTCCCCCTGCTGGCCGGTTTCTCCCCTCTCTCCAGGTGACCCTCGCACTCCCTTTAACGAAATGCACAACACAATGCTTATAAAATGTGAAATGCATTGCTTACCTTGATGTGCTCAAGCGATGATATAGCATATCATTTCTTTGTGTGTTTCTTTCAAAATTTTGTTTCTGCGAAAAATTATTTTTACGTACAAAAACCACAATCTACAAGCTGATAGAGTAGACTACAGTAATGCTGTTTTTACCTTATGGCCTGAAGCTCCTTTTAGCCCTTTCAGGCCTTTGGGTCCTCTGTCACCCTGTGAGAGAGATAAGATTTGTTATTGCTTTGGATGCAAAGCTACAATTCCATCAAAATGGGGCTCTGTAGTTACATGATGTATTACCTCCTGGCCTCGAAGTCCTCTCATGCCCTTTTCTCCTTTGATGCCTTCTTCACCCTGTAAAACGCAAGTTAGCCGTTGAGTGGGTTTGTACAGCAGTGAGAACCAAGGGACTGTACAATGAAGCATCTCACCTTAGGCCCAGGTTCTCCTATATGTCCATAATCTCCGGTGTTCCCACGTATCCCCTGCAACACGAAGGCTTGAGATGAATGCTTGCAAGATTGCTTGTAATTGTAAATAAGATGTAACAACGGCAACAGATGTAGACTTTTAACTGGCCAATAAGGCTGGCCAAAGACGTAAAGAACTTGGTTTACGGTGCTGGAAAAAGGCAGCATGTATTCTACTATATGACAGCCTGGAGCTACAGAACGGCTGGAAATGGTTCCCTCCATGTTGGTATAAAAATGCACTTGACCAAACAGGATCCGTAGTCACACAACTGAACCACTGCCAAAAGTTTTTAGGGTTATAATGAAAAAACCTGCATTTAAATGGCAAACAGTCAACGTCTAAACTGTGCAGTTTGTGTTCTTGCTAATTTACTTCGAAAAAGTAAATGACACATATTGCAGCATGATTTAAGGCTTCAGAATGGTTCCTCTTGCACCACAGAAGTTAAATGGGAAATTTGGCCTGATCGGGCCAATATATCCTCCTTTCCTTGGAGGGGAAATTTGTAGAATTCTCTGGAGTTCATTTCTAATTTCTCTGGAATGAATAAACAGTGAAATGTGTTAAATGTAGCTGAGATACTCTTAAAGCCTGTTTCACAGTAGACATGTAAGCACAAGCAGCACATATTTCACTCCATGGCGAGGTGACACGTCAACACGTAGCAGAAGCACAGAACAAGCGGCAGAACCATGTTTGTTTCACTGCTGAGTCTACATGGATTGACGTGAACATAAAATGAAACACACTACTGCCAACACAAAAAAAAGCATGTTAAAACTATTTATAGTATAGAATGTATATTTAAGTATAAGAATATACTTAAGTATAAGAATTGCTTAAGTTGAAGATTTTTTGAGCATAAACTGTACTGCACAACGTGTTACGTTGTTAACGTATGGTTATATGCAACACCATTGCATTAGAACACTGTAATGTTACATTATTGTGATCGTAAACGAAAGCGCTTGACAGGCTGGGGAGTGCAACATCTGCTGCAGTTCAGCTGCACGCTACAAACGCACTGCCTGTGCTCTGTTTACTCTGCCAGTGTGAATTTGGGCGTGAGCCTTGTTCACACACTTCCCATTGGTCTCTACGTTCCATTACTTCTCTTTTACATAAGGTTGAACTCTGCTCAGGTTTGTCGCATTGAAGTTGCTTTGCTCGTGTCACCTCCTCCATCACTTTCAGCTACATGAAATGCTGAGTCACTTAACACAACAAGAAAGCAGCTCCCTCAGTACATTAAATTCAGCGCTACAGCCACACTGTGCCATTACAGTAAATACTTTTACAAACTCTTCCCGGTGCATAAGAGACCACACAGCAGCAGCAGATGTAGCTATAGTGTGTTTGCAGGGGAAATGCACTCAGTAGCCCCCAGCAGGAAAGCAGTAAACACCCCCTCTGCTGCATATTCCTACACTCCTATACTCCTACAGCGGTCTGACTGTAGCGGATTATCAAAGTTGTGGGCATGTATCTGGGTGGGAGAAAGCATGTGCGTTTTTGGAAAGATAGGACAGGTTCTATGACCGATTTATAGCAGCATCACCAAAACATTAATACTAAGAGCTCCATCGCATGCTGCCGAGGCTGACTTTTAAAGATATTACTCCAGCACACCACAGAGAACTGGACTCAGATCAAAGAGGTAAATTAGTCATAACTCTGGGGTGGAAAGAATCAAGTTTACCGCCCAAGGTTGCTCACAAACATGAACTGTGCTCACATAGCCCAAATGTATACAAGTAATTGGATCCTGATGCGCTATGCCACGTCCTTTAATTAAGCTGATCGGCAGACATTGTCCTGTATATTTGCAGAGCCTGTTTAGACTCTAATGGCTTTGCTCCCTTTGAGTTTGTCTCAGAGACTTGGAGACTGACGCCACAACTGATTTTCCGTTTATTTATTTATACCACTGCAACTCAAAAAGCAAGCGGGTGTACCGTAAATATAATGATTCTGGAAGCATTTTAAATAATTAAGGCACGTTACGCATGGTGTCTCTGAACTTTTCCGACATGGTGCAACAGTAGGGTTCCGGAAATACTGTTATTTTTTCCAGAGAAATTTTTTTTACGATAATAATGTGTAAACCTTTCAAGAACTACCATGAGCTTTGAAGTTGTTAAATGTCGGTATGTTTTTAGGGTTAATTCAAGTGCATGGGATGAATAATATATTACAAGAATTTACACCTTCCGACGGCAGCACCATGCACTTTACCATGGAACTGTCATATTATTTTTTGTTAAGGGTGTCTTTTCTGGGCTACGAGAGAGGAGTGTTAAGAAACAGAGCCTGCCTTAATCAAATATTTATCTTCCAATTTTACTTATAGTTCAGGAGAGCTAACCAACTGAGCAATGGTGTTTGACAAGTTTTTGTTGGTACAGCTGGCATTTGGCCCGCAGTGTGCTTACAGTAAATTAAGAAAGATGAAGGTATTGACATTGCACCTGTTTCCAGTTTTTAATCCAATATTTGGGAATGACTCTCAACACTGACATTTTTGCTTCTGTAAACTTTGCTTCTGCCTATATCCATCATGACATCTCATCATTTTGCTGAACTCATGAGAGCTGACCTCATAATTGGCAAAGGCATTACTGTATTAGACATTCATTCATATACTGTCCAAAACTGCTCACACATTCACCACTGAGTACATAATGAATACAGGTGAGTGTGCGGTAAATGAGTGAAGACAGAAAGTTGTAGACGTTACTTTTTCTGATGTTATAGTCGCATCGCATCTCAAATGATGAAAAAAAAATTTAATCTGATCTGACCATTAAGAAATGAAGAATTTCCAAAAGTCTGATTTTAATCAGATTTCAAAACACACATGAAAGTGGTGTGGATCGGGTTTGTAAAATTGGGATGTTTATTTGGTATTTTGCTGTTCAAAGTAAAAAGAGCTAAAAGGATTTAAGTCATACAATTTATGCCAAAAAATGCTTTTTGTTGCCTTTCTGAACAAAGCCAGGACAAGCGTTTAGAAACCTTCCCAGAAAACTAGACGTGGTTGTTTATGCAAGAAATTTAGATTTTAGACATATCTCACATAAGTCACAAGAATCCTTTGTGTTTATCCCAAGGTGTCAAGGTTTTGGCTGGTTGGCGTGCTACTGGTAACCCTCACCAGGTCTTAAAAAGCAGTTTTTCTAAAGTCAGCCTTGAAATGAGGTCTGATTATATAATCTAATAATTTCTATCAAAGTGTACATGTTTTACCGTTGCCTAATTCTTTTTGAAAGGTTCTTGAAAGTGTGAAATGGGCTGCTTCTTGTGCCATCAGTCCACAGACATTGTCATGATGTCATGGTAATGTGATTAATCACATCGGTTCGAATCTCATACTTCCAAGGGTTATTGCATCAGCCAAGCAACTACAAATGAGATGAATAGCTATGCTAACATAGCTTTCACCAGGTATTATAGACCTTTTTGGTTTGTACTTACAAGAGTGCCAGCAAGTGCCGATTTTATTTAATGCAGCTGTGCACACAGGTGTTTTTTATACATGCGTAATTGTTTCAAATACCACATACTTATCACTCAAGTACATACGTAATGTCTGTGATGGGCTTTAGCTAGCATACAACAGCAACAGCCTATCATTGACAGTAATTACTGCTGCTGTCAGTAAATAAAAATTTACCACAGGATGCTCTGCCGAATGAGACAAGCCACAGTGTTTACCATTTTCTCAAAGCGAGTCCTGACTCGTTTGTTTCCATCATGCTGTACTTCAGTCATGCTTCTACTGCCATTTTCCACAGCTTCACTTCCCAGGCAGGATCTATTCCAGGTTAATTCCCTCTCTCCTCCATCTCTTCTTTCAATCCTCTCCGCTCGCTTTCATTCCTGACCGGTCATGTTTGTCCATTAATACCCTCTTATTAAATCCTAATGACCAGCGACTACTGCTTGTTGTTTGCCCAACTCAAACACAGCAGAATCCCACACTACGGTGAGAGATTTCAAACAGAACTCTTACCCAGTTTCCCACTCTGCCTGGGTCTCCCGTATTTCCTGGCAGGCCTCTGTGACCCTACGAAAGAAGGAAACACTTGTAGAGATTGCATAACAGAGTTTATCATTCAGGAAGAGACAACTGAGGTCTTGACCACCTTGGGTCCTGGGCGTCCCTGGACTCCAGGCTGTCCGTGTACGCATTTACAGGTGGCTCTTCCTCTGCCTGCAGTTAAACCAATCTCAGCATATCCTCCGCACTGTTGAAGAACAAGCTGATGAGAGCAGGCAGACGATCTGCTGAAAGCTCATGTAGGGCAAGAGGGCAAGAGCCCACACACGGGGCAGCTGACTTACCACACTGGACAGCTCGCAGCAGCCTTCAGAGTATGCCTGATCCGCATCGCAGGACACCTCCATCTTTTGCAGATCCACCTGCACAAGTACAGACGTTCGATTTATAGCCCATCAATGTTCTTTTACTTAGAATGCATTTGCAAATAAAACCTTAAGTTGTTGTTGAAAAAAAAAAAAAAAAAAACCAGCATATGTGGTTAGGTATGTTTTGGCGCATAACTGCTGGTTTAAGCTGGTCCTTAGCTGGTTATGTGCTGGTCCTAAGCAACTAGCTCTGGCTCATGACCAGCACATGACCAGTTTAAAGCAGCTCATGACCAGCTAAGGACCAGCTTAAACCAGCTCAAACCAGCAGCCATGCTTCAAAAGATACCTAACCAGCATATGCTGCTTTTTTCAACAGGGATATTTAAGTGTGCTATTAGTATATTTCTTTTAAACTAAAAATAAGAAGGTATTAGTCTACTTTTTAAGTATGCTGTTCTTATATTGACTTGGCTTTATACTAGTATACAGAAATGTCAAAGTATAATTACGTATTTTTAAGCATACTTGGCATGCGTTTACTTGTAGTAATAGTGTGAATTTGTTCCTGATTCCCCAGAGCGAGTAAATTGTCAGTACAGTATAAATAATATACTTTGTAAATTCTCTTGTATAGCTGCAACATAAATAAAAATTTGAATGTAAACTAGTTGTGTACTAACTATTATTCTTAAATGTATATGTTTTTGAACTAAAAATGTAGTCTCAAAAAGTATTGAAAAATTATACTAACATATAAATTATACTAAGTATACTACTAGTATTCATGGAATATGCCTTTGAAAATATACTCAGACTAAAGTTTACCTAATAAAATTGTATAATTTATTTATATATCTGTGACTTCATTGATTTCATTTACTGCATTTAAATGAAGAAGCAGGTCATCAATAATGGCAACTCTAAAATCTTCCATTTTCTCTGTAAGACCTTCACTGCCACTCTCAAATCGCATTTGCTCCTCCACATATTCAAACGTAGCATGTTGGTTAGAGGACCAATAATCAGATCCTTGATTAAATAAAAATTTAGTTTGCTACTTGTATTGAATTTTTTTCCCTGCAAAATATTGCCTCTTGTGTTCCACAGAATTTGTTTTAATGGTGAATAATGACAGCATTTCCACTCAGCCTGAAAATTCCTTGTAAATCAATACTCAAGCCTGTCCCTGATACTCACCAAAACAGAGCGATCACCTACAGCCCTCTTGACGATGGAGGTGAAACCTTGGCGAATCACAGGCCGAGGCTCATCCAGAGGCTCCACGCTGACCTCCTCACAGTCCACCAGCAGCTTCACCTGCTCTCCTTTTACACTCAATGCCAGCTTGTGCCATTCGCCATCGAACAGTTTTTCCACCCTCTGGAAGGTCCGCAGCATCTGTGTGCCTTGTGGGCTGGTGTAGAAGAAGTCCAGGTTTTTAGTGTTGCCCTGAAAACGAAGGCCCACTTGGTCCCTGCCTTCAGGATCGCTGACTTGCCACAGATTCCAAGATGCTTTAGCAGTGTCTTTGGGCACTTTGAAGGTGGCGATGACAGAGTAGTCTGACGGTAAACCGCCCGTGTAGATGTCACTGGATGGGTGAGAGCATTTGCGCAGTTTACAGGGAAAAGAGAAGTGAACAAAAGAAATATTTTAGTGCAAACAAAGCCAAAGAAGAATCAACCGGCAAACATCTGCATGCTACACAAAGTAGTGGGATGAATGATTTAATAAGTCATTCATTAAAGCGGTCATCGGATGCCCATTTTCCACAAGTTGATATGATTCTTTAGGGTCTTAATGAAAAGTCTATAATATACTTTGGTTAAAAATTCTCAATGGTTGTGTAAAACAACACCCTTTTTACCTTGTCAAAATCAGCTCTGCAAAAATCATCCCATTCTAAGGGGTTGTTTGTTTAAATACAAATGAGCTCTGCTCACCCCGCCCCTCTCTTCTCTCTGTGGAGTGACGAGCCTGTTTACTTTAGCCGCGTTTAGCCGCTAAACTTCCTAACAACCACGTTATAAGGAAAGGCGATCGCAAAGATTCATTAAAAAAAACCTTATACTCACTTCTGCTGTAAGTGAAGCTGGATCACGAATGATTCGCACGAACATAGACGACTATATGTAGATCAGGAGCCGCATTCCCTTCACAAACAAACATAATCCATTGCATCTTCAGCGGCTCAGATGTCGGGAGTAAATGACGACCACTATGTTCATTATTACATCCAGCAACACAACACCTGTGACAGCTGGTCTGAGGTAAGACGCTTATGTCAATCAACTATCGTGGGAGCGGCCTCTGTTGGTGTGATGCCACACCACACACAGGCATCTGAGAATGGCTCGATTTGAAAAAGGGAATATTATTTTTACAGATTAATTAAAAACCGCTGCATGGATTTTTATCATTATAGGGTAGATTTGTACATACACTGCAAACACACATTAATGTTCAAACAACATGAAAAAGTAAAAACTTTGCATCCGATGACCCCTTTAAGACGTAAATTCATTTCATTACATTCATTAAAACACAAAACTCTTGAATGGAACCTTAGCCAACTCAAATTTGTGGACCAGAACTAACTCATATACAATGGAGATGGCCAATTTAATGGGGCGGGGGGGTAACACCATGGTACTTTGATATATATATATATATGGTGGTACTAAATGATTACTATGTTTAAAACATGCTAATATTTTGGTCTGTTTTCTGCTTAACGGTGGTATTTCGCAGTGACCTTATGTGAAGCTTTGCATTAATCCAAACCAAATGGTCTCCAATTGTTTCCAATTCTGTTTTCTGCTCCTGTTTGTTTTTAAAGAGAACCAGTTTGCTGAAATTAGCAGTTAATGTTTCCAAGAACAATGATCATTTATGCACAGTGTGGTTCCACAGCTCTCTCTTGTTTTCTCTTTTGATGTTGTTGATCACATTTGGTGACTGTTTTACAGTCATGTACTTCTCATGAGTATTTGGTCAAGTAGGGGATGTTAGTGGGAGGTAGTTGCGGACAGCATTGTTGGCCCACACGCACAAAAGAAAAGCAGCACATGCCATAACCACAGCTGACACGCAGGAACAGCTGCTGATGCTTGAGAAAGACGTGAGAATATAATGCCATTGCCAACATTTCAGGACAATGACTGTGCTGTTTAAGAACAGACGGCTCTGTGTATCTGTGCTATATAATGTGTGAGCATATACAGTATCTGATAAAATTAAAATCAGAAAACCCCAGATTATATTGGTGGAAGATTCTGGGAAGCAAGAGCAGGAAATGAGAGATATTGTTTGGAGGCGAGCATGATTACACTCAGTGGAAAAGCAGAAAGAGTGGAAAAGTATTATGTCAGAAAGACGATATAAATACCTCACGCTCTTCTTGAGGTGGAGGGACGGGTTAATGCGGTACGCCACCGCCTCAGGTTCAGACCCGTCGACCCTTCTCACCCCTCTAGACTCGGACAAGCGAAACTCTTCCAACAGGTCATATGCTGAAAATAAAAGTAAATGAGCCGCTCAGAAAGGAGGAAATTCAAGGCCAATTTGACTGTGTAATATTCCAAACTGAATTTTGAAAGAGTAAATGCAACTGAGGCCAAGATTTTCATTATTTACAATGGTCTGACAGAGTTTATGGAAGCTACAAAACTTAGATGGTGTTTGACAGTGTAAATGAAAATTGAGAAAAGAGAAAAAAAAAACCTGCAATTAATTAATTTTATTCTACGTCATGATTTATTCTCTAGGGATATGAGGAGTAAAAAAAGGAGAGAAACTCCTAATGGAAACATTTGGATATTTATATAAAATCTGGATATGGAATCAAGTAGACAGATCAGTTTCCAGAAAAAAAAAAAAAAAGCGTCCAGTTTCATCAAGTAGCCCTACTGCACTGATGACGACGTACTGGCCAGGAATGACTTAAACTGGTCCGCGCTTCCCTCTACTGGTCAATACATGGAGCAAACATACTCTTTCATAGCCGTATTGATTTTACTGTAACTCACCTGATGCACTGCTGATTGCTTTCAGAATAATCTGAGACTCTACTAAAATTGAAGGTCCATTTCATTTATGTTGAAATAAATATCCTGGCATGGTAGTGAATGTGGCAGTCAGTTAGATTCTTACTTGCTAATTCCTGACATCTGACGAGGCCAAAGACAGCCAGCAGGACTGTGATAACCAGCATTTTGGTCAAAGCTGGAATTTGGGAAATCAAGATTGTTGGGATTTAAATGTGCCTGCAAAGAGAGAACGATTACAGATAAGATGGAAGACACAACTGTGAAAACTTTATAGCACTGATATGTAGACCCTGTATAAGTGGACTACAATATTATCTACTACATAAATCCCCACTGAAAGTACAAATTTCACAATTTCACTAAGCAACAGTATATAGCACTAACAAAATTCTGCTATTAAAATAAACAGGATATTTAACTTACATTTCAATTTTAAATGCATTTGAAATAAGGAGATTACTGATGTGAAATAACCAACAATGCACAATGCACATTTACTGCAAAACTCACTTGTACCTAATCACATGAATTTCTGTTTTGATGAAACAGAATGGTTTCTTTGTAAGCCCTCTTTAAAGGTAAATGTTTTCTCTCAATCTATAGGGAGCATAAAATACCAGGGCAATACCTGAAAAAAAAAAAACACACCAATACATACACTGATGCAATAACACATTTGACTTTTCAATATAAACCATAAAAAGTTTATGCCCATAACAACTGCTGAATAATAATCATTTAACACAGAGTGTGTCATGCCACCTTCAGGAGTTAAAATTTTAAATGAACTAAACACCAGTTGATCTTACTTTCATATCTGCTATAAAGATCATTTACTTACATATTCTTCTGAAGGAAGTTCACTGCAGATTGTTCCTTGGCTGTTCCCGCAGTAAACATAAAGGCAATTTTAAAGAAGCATCTCTGGTCCCAATGCTGACTTCAGCCTAAACCTGCTGAGAAGTAAACCTGATCCACGAGCTCCACTCCACCCTCGGGCCCAACAGGCCTTCATCCCTCCAGCACATTATCCTATGCAAACACTGACCTTCACATTCTTCACACAATCATTCTGCACTCAGATGTTGCCATTTGGGGACGTTTTTATGCATGCTGGTGTATTTATGCTCATTACGAGAGGGCAGCGATGTTTGGGCACCTAAATGCGGATGCTTCATGCAGATTTGTGCTTATTCTGTGGCTGCTGCTGCCCCAAAAATGTGATTAAAACTAGTTTTTTATACAGATTGTACTCATAATATGTAGACTGTATTTTATTGTTTAAAATCTTAATTTACCAAAAAAAAAAAAAAAAAAAGAAAGAATTTGAGCACTAATTTAAACTAAATGTTCCCTCACCTGCTTGCTGAACTTTTAGATAAGATGGTCCTAAAAACAAGAATAGTCCAGCTATCTCTGTTAAGCCTACAGCAGACAGTGGATCACTGTCTAGATAGCACACTAGGAGACAGATGTAGTATGTCACGGATAGGCACTAGCAGAGCTCTGCAAACATTCTGCAGGCCACAAACTGACCTGCTCTTCTAAACTATTAACCAAGCCTCCGCGGGAATGACTGTATGTAATAAATGTTCTATTAGATCTGCATTTATAACAGCAGCAGAAATAACTTACAATTAATTAACCAATAAACAGTTTAGTTGATGTTAACACTTTATTTTGATAGTCCAATTTAGACATTTTAATAACAGTAAGTAACTTTGCAACTAAGTCAACTAGCAGTCATTAGAGTATTAGTAGACTGTCTGCTTAATATCTTCTGACTCTTTATTTTGATGGGTCCACAACATACTGACTAAAAGAAACTTTGCAAGTATATGTCGACTTAGTCTACTAACCCTAAAACTAATCTAACAGTCTACTCTGAGAGTTAGTAGACATTTAGTTGCAAATGAATGAGAATTAGGTGACATGTTTATTTGCAATGTTACTAGTTAGTAGATTGTCTAAAGTGGACTATCAAAATAAAGTGTAACCGATTTTTATTATTATTTTTTTTAAATCTAATTTTAAATCAATCAAATCAAATATCAAAGATCAGGACCTTTCTTTCAGAACATTCTACACAACTTTGAACAAGGAGCAATGCTCTCTTGGCAAGCCTTCCAGGCGGTTTTATCAGACCTCTACAACTAATCCAGAATGAGGCTGCAGGATTACTCTTTAACAAGCCAAAAAGAGTGCATGTCACATCTCTGTTCATCACTTTCACTGACTTTTGCACTAACTTCTTTGCTGGTGGAATGACCTGCCCAACTCAATCTGAGTCCTGAGCTATCTCCAAAAAATGGCTAAAGACACGTCTTCCATCTACACTTGACCCTCTAACACTAGAACTCTCAATTCTATTTCTGTTCTATTTGCGTTCTTTTTCTTTAAAAAATAACCATCTAATGCTAGCATTCTCTATTCTTTTTTTTATTCTATCAGTGTTTTATTATTAAAAAAAAATACTGCATAACACTAGCATTCTCTTGTTCTTTTTCTATTCTTTCAACATTTTTGTTTTGATTTTTTTTTTTTAAATACCCTTTAGCACTAGCATTCTCTATTCACTTTCTGTCTACTTGTACTTATTTATTATTAAAAAAACTGCTACATTTACTGCATTAGACTAACCGAGACTGGTCACAGCACTTACATATTATTGCTCTTTTGTTGGTTTTGATTGCTTCTGTTTTATTTGTACATTTGAACAAAATCAACACCCTCTTATCTCTACCTTAAAGGTACTGTCATTGACAAGCTGTTAAACTCCAAAATGTGGAGTACAACAGAAAAAGTGGAAAAGTATTATTGATTTAACAGGAATTAAAGGAGTGAAAGTATTGTGTAGAGTTTACCTAAAATTACCAAAAATTACTAAAAATGTTCTTAACTAAAAATGCCTTCTTAATTTTCCTAGAAAATTCCTAAACTGTGATTTCTCACATGCTGTCTGCCACACCACTTTTTGTCTTTGCTTTTCGAGCACAGTCTGTCAAGCAATGTCAGTATTTGTTTTGTTATTTTATATTTGTGATGGATTTATGACTTTACACTCTTTACAAGTTTGACCTCTTTTGAATTGCCTCACTCTGGCTGTCAACAGCTTTGCCAGGATGCTCACGGCAGTCATTGTGGATCCTATCAGTTCATCCCTTAGGACACCAGTAATCAACAAAAAGTCATAAACCATCGGATGTGGTGGGAACATCTTTACTGTAGCTGAGAAACAGCTGTTAATGCTTTCTGGGAAATTCGTGACATAATTAGGCCAGCCTGTATTCACATAATGAATCACTATTTGTATCACTGCATCTTCTTTTAAACACGGATCGTTTTAAATGCAACACAGGCCTTGACACGCATTGATTCATTATTGACCTTTTTGTCATTTGCTAACACATCTGTAAAGTTGGAAGGATGAAGGAAATGACTGTCAGCAACAAATAGAAGCTTTCCAGGTACACATTCCCCCTCAGCACTGCAGCATCATTCTCAGCAGCATGTGGCGTGATGGGCTCCACATCAGTGCTTTTGCTGTTAATCAATGAGACTGTCTTGTCCGCATGTCACACGAGTGCTTGAACAACCTTGTCACATACCCGTACTGCAGCTATGTGTTCTTTTATATTTTAAGAGAGTGGTTAATAAATGCCTGGCTTTACCGGTCCACTGTGAGCCTTAAGGAGGAGATACAGGCGTCTGCAGTCACACTGATGTCACTAACCTGGCCAACTTAGTAAATCCACTGATTAGTTTCTCAAAAGCACTCATTATATCAACTCAGAACCTTGTGCTCCAGCTTTCGGAAATTGCGTAGAAACCAGCCAATCAGGATTTTTTTTTTTTTTTGCATACCCTTACGAGAAAGAAGTTAATTCAAGTGTGTTATTAGTATATTAAATACTTCTTATTTAGTATACTAAAAACAGGAAAGTATACTTTCAGTCTACTTTTTAAGTACTTCTCAGAAATGTGCTTTATATACTTATCACAAATATACTTAAAATGACATTTAAATATACTTGACTTATACTTAGAAAAAGTCTAAATATACTATACTTATACTAAATATACTATACAATATAATATAATATATAATATACTATCAGAGCTATACTTGTGCTCTGAGAATCTGTTGTCATTTTTATACACGAGAGATGCTATTACACATCTTCTGTACAGAATTTCCAAAACACAAGTGAAGAAGAAACCAAAACAGATGCTTCCACATTGAAAAAAAATGTAAATACATATTTTCCATTTTACAAAACAGTCTCAAATACTAAAAAATGCTATTTTCTTGAAACTATTTAAAAACCCTTCTCAGACCAACAAAATTACCCCAAATGTTGTCCCAACTTGTCAAACACAGTTGTCTGTGCTGTTGAAATTTTAAGGCTTTGTAAGTTCCCAGCATGCATTGCAGCATAAATAAATTATCCAGTTAGTGTTATAGGATTACTGTTTTGCTGTTTGCTGACTGTTTTGTTGTCATTTAAACTTTTTTTGTTGTCGTTTTGTCATTATTGTTAGTTATTTGTTGTACTGTTATGTAAAGATCTCATCTTTTTAATATTTGCTGATTGCCACTGTTCTTGAGGGTTGTGTATCTAGTTTTGAGGCCTAGATTCTTTTCAACCACTTATATCCATTTCTTGTCTTAGTTTTGTAAAATGCTTTATAAACAAAGACAACATTGCCTACATATTAGACTAAGTTATTTATAATGATTTGTATGTTCAGATATTCATAACACAAAATATATACAAATTAATACCTAAATAGGGACATAGTAGTATGCTTAAAGTATGATTTAAAGTTCACAAAAAAGTGAGTATGAGTAAACTTGCAGTATAAAACTACTAAACTAGTAGTTTACTGAGACTATACTTCAAAGTATACTAAAATACATAAAAAAGTATTTAATTAGTAAACTATCGGTATACCTATAAGTTCACTTTTAGTATACTTGCAGTACAAACTGAAAATGACTGTTTCCTACTGTTATACTTAAAGTATACTTAGAAGTATACTTTTATATACTAGAAAGTGGGCCAATTTAGTCCCAAGGAGTACTGAAATAATACACTTAAAAGTATACTACTAGTACACTGTTATTTGTATACTTACTACATAAAGTATACTTAAAAATATACTTGAACTTTACTGAAGTATACTTAATAAAATAAACTTGAAGTATACTTCTTTTTGGTAAGGGTAGCCACTCAAAATAGAAGAGATTTTGTCCCCCTACTCTTAGAATAATGAAGTATCGTACATCACTGGGTGGAAGAATCGATTATTCTAATTCTATTTATTGAACATGTGTCTTAACGTTTTGCAGTTGGTGCCTGTTTACAAAAGCAATAAAGTGGCCTAACCGCAATTTTAGTTGCTTCCAAATGTGCCTAAAACATGTGCCTATAAAAATCCTCTGTGACACTACACTAAATAAAGTTAAAAATAAAGTAAATCTAATGGCTTCAAGAAAAAAAAAAGTGTTTCATATGATGAAAATGAAGAAACACACTGAAAAGGACACTGATGTTTACTTTTGTTTGTTTTGTTTACTTTTACTCGGGCAGATCCTATGGAGAGAAATCAAACACTTGTGAGAGAATACATACATGGTGACAAGGATCAAATGGCTAGTGATTGGCGTGGAACTATATATCCCTATATAGCCATATCCTATATGAGGATGTTGAGGATTAACACCACAGCACAGCATCACTGACCCTCACGTCATCTCATCTGATTACACTCTGACATACTAACTTTAATCCAACCAACATTAAAGGCCATCTGGCATCTTTACACAAGATTGTCTTTGGTCCTATTTACTGGCAAAGGGACTCCCACAGGCTACGGGGCTGACATAGCATTTTAGTCTCATAAAATGTTTTATTTTCTTCTTAAGACTTGTTAATCGCAGGCCCGAGACGACGCTGCGTAAATGCGCCTCAGTTAAAATGCGCCTTGGTTTGGATGTTTTGCAGACGTCAGAGACCTTGGGCAGATAGAAACAAGCGAGACTTTGAAGGCTGTATATATTGTTGAGCTTTCTGCAAGCATATTTATTACAAAAAGTTGAGTAATCTGCATCACTCAGGCAAAAAGGAACCATAGAGTACACAGGCATGATTGCACTTATGAATGTTTTTAGTCAGAAAGTTCTAGTCACAGTAAGGTGGCACACAATCTGTGATCCGATAGAAACGAACATTACTGCGGGTGCTACAGACGGGTGTTTGTATAACATTTAAAGGCCATGATCAGGATTAACTGTAGTGTATGATAGCAGGGATTACAGTTGTAGTGTAGCAGTGGTATTGTATTGCCCTTTAAATGCATAACAGCAGCTTGTCATTGCACTTTAAATAGATGAATAAATAATTGTGGTGTCCTGGCAGAATACAAGGGCATATTATCGCCAACAAGCACGTCCGCTGGGGGAAAATGACTGTACATTTAGCTTCTCCCTCAACACAAACATGTGGAAAAGTGTTAGTTTACCTAACAACATACAGTCTCCTTGCGTTCGCTGACTTTTCCCAGCGATCAAACTAAATATTAATGACGCAACGTTCACATAAAGTACAGGACAAATACACAAAGCCATTGCATTCCACACACACACACGCACACACACACACACTCCACATAAACTTCCTTTTCACGTTCACAACAGAATAATTTACATCTTGCTACGCTTTTTAAAAACGATAACACTTTGCAGTCTTTAGTGTGAATCTATGTCTGTCCAGTCTCGGCTTAGTGTGTGCTAACCCAGTGCTGTCAGAATGGAGGCCCGGATCCTGGCCGTTTCTGTGGACCGGACTGTTGACTATCTCTTGGTGTTCTTGGCCAGTTTGCTAGTAGGGGTGCTTCTCCTTTGGGGAGTTGGGATTTTGGAGGGTTTGCCTCCGTGTTGGCGTGAGGCTGAGCGTGGCGTCGGTCGCCCTGAGTCTGTCACCGTCTCCGACACGTCCGAGCAAACCGACTGGATGTCTGAAATATCAAAGTCTGAGGCGTCGCTGCCACGGCGGCTGCTCCCTCGGCTTCCTGCTTTGCTACCAGGCCTGCTTGGGATTTTACTTAACCCTAAGGAGAAAGTTCAAAGCCGGTTACATCTCAGTACTTTGACACTGACATCCACATAATGGCTTATGATTAAGATAAAAAATAATAGTCAGTTATAATAATAATCAGTTAATATTGATATTTGGCAGCCTTTTGATGATGTTTAATATGTATTTAAATTTTCTTTCCCAAAGGAACCAGATTCTTATCATCCAAACATCGATTGTTAATCCAGAAGCAAAATACTGGAAAATCAAGGCATGTTATATACACTGCTGTTCACTAAGTATATATGAGTAAACATTTATCTTTTTTTTTAATAATAATAAATTGTTATTCACATAATAGATACACTACCACTCAAATGTTTGGGATAAGTAAGACTTGTAATGTTTTTTAAAGAAGCCTTATGCTCATCAAGAAAGCATTTATTTGATCAAAAATACAGAAAAAAACAATAATACTAATTGTTACAAAATGTTATTATAATAAAAAAACTGTTTTTTAATTTTAATATACTTTAAAATATAATTTACTTCTGTGATGCAAAGCTGAATTTTCATCAGCTGTCACTCCAGTCTTAAGTGTCACATGATCCTTCAGAAATCATTCTAATATACTGATTTATTATCAGTGCTGGAAACGGTTGTGTTGCTTAAAGGAGAAGTCCGCTTCCAAAACAAAGATTCACATATAATGTACTCACCCCCTTGTCATCCAAGATGTTCATGTCTTTCTTTCTTCAGTCGTAAAGAAATTACGAAATTGTTAGTATTTAAATGGTATTTTTTTTAATGAAAATAACCGATCGTTTCGCTAGATAAGACCCTTCTTTTTTATCGGCTGGGATCGCTTACAACCGCATGTGGGATCGTTTGAAGCCGCATTTAAACTGCATTTTGTAAGTTCAAAATCGGCGCACCATATCAGTCCATTATATGGAGAAAAATGCTAAAATGTTTTCCTCAAAAAAACTGGATTTCTTTACGACTGAAGAAAGAAAGACATGAACATCTTGGATGACAAGGGGGTGAGTACATTATTTGTAACATTATTTGTTCGGGAAGTGGACTTCTCCTTTAATATTTTTTTGGAACCTGTGATTCTTTGTTTTCAGGATTCTTTGATGAATAAAAAGTTAAAAAGAACAGCATTTATTTAAAATAGAAATCTTTCCTAACAATATACACTACTGTTCAAATTTTAATTCTTTCCTTTTTTTGAAAGAAATTAATACTTTTATTCACCAAGGATGTGTTAAATTACTAAAAAGTGACAGCACAGATTTACATTGTTAGAAAAAAAATTCTATTTTGAATAAATGCTGTTCTTTTTAACTTGTTATTCATCGAAATCATATTAGAATGATTTCTGAAGGATCATGTGACACTTAAGACTGGCGTAACACCTGATGAAAATTCAGCTTTTCATTACAGAATTTATTTATACTTAAGTGTATATTAAAAAAAAAAAAAAACATTATTTTATATTGTAATAACATTTTGCAGTATAATAGTTTTTTTCTGTATTTTTGATCAAATAAATGCAGGGTGAATATATGTGACCTTGGACCACAAAACCAGCCATAAGTAGCACAGGCATATCTGTAGCAATAGCCAGCAATACATCGTATGGGCCAAAATTATCTATTTTTCTTTTATTCCAAAAAATCATTAAGATATTAAGTAAAGATCAGGTTCCATGAAGATGTTTAGCAAATTTCCTACTGTAAAATATATCAAAACTTAATTTTTGATTAGTAATATGCATTGCGACATACTTAATTTGGACAACTTTAAAGGCAATCAATATTTTGATTTTTCTGCACCTTCAGTTTCCAGATTTTCAAATAGTTGTATTTCTGCCAAATATTGTCCTATCCTAACATACATCAGTGGAAAGCTTATTTAGTCAGATTTTGGATAATGTATAAATCTCAATATCAAAAAATTGACCCTTATGACTGGTTTTGTGGTCAGTGGTCACATATACCAATATATCATGCAGCAGCAGCAGCAAAACTTTACGAAGAGCAGAAGCTGTGTCCGACTCACCCATGGCTTGACCTCTGGCCTTCATGACTGCAGCATTTATCAAGGATCCATCCTCTCCCGACTGAAAGCCTTTTCCTGACAAGTAGCCAGGAAGACGAAGCTTGCTGCCCTGAATAGGCGTGCTCTGTAAGATGTCATGATTTAGAAACGGCCAATTAGAACAGAACAACAAGGAGGCATGCAACTGACTGTTCGCTGACAGCAACCTTTGGCTAAGAAGAGCTTTCTAAGATGCAGATCTTTCTGCTCTAACATGCTGGCAATGAAACTGCACTGAAACACATCATTTGTCATAACAGAACACAGAAATCCTGACTGAGGTGTATTTTGTATCACGCCCACATTTCAATGTGTTTGTTAATCCCAAAACTTTGCAGTGTGTGCAGTCTATGGCCAGAATGACGGAATAAATGCATGACAGACTAGAAAATTACAGTATACTGTCTACACTGAGTCAAATTCAGCCATACACATCAAGAGAAAGAGGAAACCATTTAGAGTTCTAGATGTAGAACAGATCTCACAAGCATCGAGATTTTAGTGGCAAGAGGACAGAAAACTTTGTTTCGCAGTTAGTGCTTGAAGAATGAGAAAGGATGTGATGTTTAGAATATCAGGCTGATATGATTTAAGACAATCACAAGATCCCCCTTACGAAAGAGAAGTGTAAAGATCAGAATTGCAGGACTGAAGCAAACACATCCGCCTTAATAACGGACCACTTCCATGCATCGTTGCAAAGCCAGAGAAAGAGATTGAACTCAACCCCAAATCCACACAGGATGCAATTAGATCAGTAACACAGCAAAGACTGAGGTCAGGAGCAGGAGACGCAGATTAGATGGGGATTTGTCACTCGTTTCTTAAGCACTATACCTCATTGGATGACCCTTGGCTGTCAAAGGAGTCAGATGATTTAAGAGGAGTAGCTGATTTGCTGTTTGTCAGCCAGGGTTTATCATAATTGCGGGTTAAATGTTGGGGTGTCTGTGAGAAACAATTGTGGGTAAACCACATACGAAGGATAGCAACAAAAAAAACACAGACAATACAGGAAACAATTATATATCAACAAATAATGATGGGGCTATGCATGGCTCTGTTCCAAACCTTAGTGAGCTCCCTATGTACGACACTCCTGAAAAAAGATGTTTATGCTGTCTTACAAAATAACCTTTTTCTTTTACCATTAGATATAAACAATAAATAGTATAATAATACTATAACAAATAGCCCTTCACCAGCTAAGAATAGTTAAACAGTAATAAAAATGGACATTTTAGCAAACCAAAAAAAAAGTAAAAACTGCTTGCCAAACTTATATTTAAATACCATTCATTAAATCAGCAATAAAAACTGAAATGAACTGCCCTATAAATGTTGTTTCTTTTGCTCAAACAGCACTAAAATAAGAATACTCTTCTGCTTGGTAAAGCCAATGCACATATGAGGTCCAAAACCATCTTGGTATATATGGGTCATTCTATAATCGTGGGTACATCTCTTGTCCGTGAAGTATATTTTTAATATATTTTCATCAAATAAAAGCCCCGATGTTTAATTTTCTAGTACAGAATTTATATTTTCCCCAATCACACTACGATATGTTGAAAAAGCCATATCTTTTGTTTGAAAATGATGTTCATAACACATACACCTTGGTATTCGGCTGTCCGATTTTGTAAAGTTGCTCATTCTACTCTGCATTTAGATTAGGTATCAAGACTTTTTTTATTTGTGTCTGAAAAACCGTTGTCAGCTAAGTTACCCACTAGAAAACCCCCATCAAAAAGGAACGGTTGGTCCCATCCTGGCATAATTTGCACAGTATGATGATATTTCCTCTAGAAGCACATGGATGAAACACTAGAAGTTATGTTCTCTTCATTTGGACAATTGTCTCTTTACCCTAATATTGGTTGAACTAGCAAACATGTGTCAAGAGTGGATTAACTGACCGTCAACAGTGTTACACACGTATTATTGTAAGACAATTTCACTAAAACTTCTGTTTTGTTTATGAAAATATATTTCTAAACATACCATATGCTCAGTAGTTCTAGGCTTCCATGTTGAATATAGGCCCAAAACACTAAACGTGTCAACTAAGTTACCTGTCAACTGTATTTTATGCACATACTCCTACAAATCACCTTTATTTATATAGCACTTTATGCAATATAGATTGCAGCTATGTAAGGTCATGTTTGGGTTTTTTGGGAAAAATGGAAACATTTTTCTGCACATTGTCAAATTCTAAATGTACCCCTAATTATAGAATGACCCGTATACAGTCTTTGACCAAACAACTGTTGCCTTACAAAGCTGCTGTGGACAGCAAGGCAGCTCACTAAGTTTTGGAACCAAGCTTCATGATTGGTGACAGGAAAATATGACAAAAACATGGAGAAGTTACACATTTCTCTACAACCTAATCAACAACGTCCATACCTTGGGTGTGCTGGAGCCGGGTGGGTTGGGTTGTGCGGGGCAGCTGTGGCTAGAATTGGATCTGTTGGGGGAGGCGCCTCTTGAGGATGGCCGTGACCTTCGACCTCTGTAGCGGAAACTGGCCATCACCTGGGTGGTGCCTTCTGGGAGGATAAATTTCTCGCGCAGCTCCACATTGGTTCTGCCCTTAGCTAAAGTAAGAACATACAGTGCAATGAGCTGAGAGCCAAAGAACCCTTTAACAAGGGTTTAGAAAATAAGCCTCTGAAATACTGTGGCTTTAGTTCAACATAAGGTCTATGCACAACATCTGTGGTACCAACAATTACAAGTCAATTTAGTATAACTGTTTATTGTTCGATCTGTAGAGTTGTGGATCAATTCTTTCAGTTCTTCAATCAATTTATACCACCCTAATCACTGTAAACAGATTTTTTCACAAGTTTGTTGAAATAGAGGCATTTCTTGTGGTAATCAGCAACAAACTACAGATGCTGTTCACAGACTTGTTTTGAGCCCAAAACATTCTTTTAAAACAAGTTTCAAAAACTTGTTTCAAAAAGCCATTTCAAATGAAAGACTTTAACCAGGCTGGGAATGATGGGCACCCACTCAAATGAGCAAAACCCTATTCAGAGTTTTGTGCTTTGGTTTGATGTAGGGAATGAATTGCATGCATTTCACAACACTGGCAAAAATATATGATATGAAAAAAAGAAAGAAGAACACTGACGCTGCATAAAAATATATTATCATATAGTTTATAGAAATTATAAGTTTAAAAAAATATTCAAATTAAGTTTATAACAGGATTACCCTTCAGAACTGCAGTTTCTAAAACAATTTAGCATAAAATATCCAGCTTACTGTGTCTAGTTCAGTTTAATGTGATGAATTATTTATATCTTGCATAGATGAGATTGTCGAGCAAGTTTCACTGCACTGCAACAGAGCTACGATAAGCACATGCAGAGAAAGCGAGAGAAGACTCATGACGCAACACAAAACCGCATGCTAAACGGTCCCAGACAGCATGATGGAAAGGGAAGCATGAGATTAATGTTAATGAGAATACCATTCAGGGATCACTGCAGCACACACACGCACACACACACACAATGGGATGCGCACATACCACTGGGATGGAGCAAGGAGAGAAAGTGTGAGAGTTGCCAACCTATAGGAGACTGAGTAATTGAAGAATTTGATTCCGAGCGCAACATTTTACTCCCGTGGTGGTGAACTAGAAGAAACGACAATTGGGTTCACTAACAAAGCAGCAGGAAAAGGGAAATTCTGAAAGAAAGGCTTCATGGGAAGAGACAAGCTTTAAGAATCCCAGACACAGGCAATTAGAGTGCAGGAAGAAAAGACTCAGCCATCAACAAATGATTACAGCCTACATAAGAAAATCCATCAGTAACATTTTCAACTCTCTAACCATGAAACTGCTTTAATTATTGGGAACTTTGGATACTGTTCCAAAACCTAGTGAGATGCATAGCTTTCTATTGTCTACGTTGGCAGGTGCCTCCCAAAGCAGCATCCTAACTGAAATGGAGCCTCACAAGTGACTCGGTAGTCCATTTTTGAATTAGACTTTTTTTGTTCTGTACTTCTGCCTTCACCATAAAGGATTCGACCAAAACGAGGTATCTTAGCAGCACAATAATGAAACTTTGCATTAGGATCTTGTCTATGATGTGTTAAAATGCTGTCTACTTGGATGCTGGCAACCCGAGGTTTTTGGAACAGAACCTTTGCGACATAATGTCTTGGTGGAGTTTTTAAACAAGATATCAATGCATTTAAAAGACCTCTCTGAACACCATAAGCTGAAGCTGAGAACAACATAAAGTGGACATTACCTCTGCACGGGTCATTTTTCACCAGGAACTCATCCAGGGCCATCCAACCACCACCCACCCGCACCATCACCGTACTGCGCAGGATCCGCACCAGGCGCAGCTGCTGGGAATCTCCGAACTGGACACGAACAGAGAATACAGTCATTCCTCTGAAATACAGCCATTTTATGACAGGCACACAGCAGAGCAACATCAGAAACCTCAGCTATGTAACACACTTTTTAAAGTAGTAAAAACTAGCTGGAATCAAACGTGCTGGAAGTAGGGAGTCAAATCACAAAATTATTAATCCCGGTCAGATGCTACTTCTGTTCTGTTTATCTCTGGCTTCCTCTTGTTGCTCTGCTGAGCCAAAACAGATTTTGATTGAGACACAACATTGGTTTCATTCCAGAAGACATGAAATGAATGGTCAATCCAACTGGTTTCATTTGTGGCTTTGTGCTAATATAAGATTGATCATGAAAAAAATCTTGTGTGCGGTGGCGTGCTTCATTGTGTGTCATTAAAGGTGCACAAAGTGTTAGTTTGTATTGGTAATAATATTGTTAATTTCTATTACTGGCTGACAGAACAGTGGTTCTAGACCTTATGCTGCCACCACTGGTGTGGATGAAGCAAAAGCAAATGATTTTCTTAAATAAACACCATTACAGAAATATTCAGTTTACTCTGTGTCCTCTGTGATTCATTAATTCCACTGTCAGAAAAAAAAGTCCTATATATGCATAAACAGCTATTTTACACTCTTCAAGGCAATTAAACACATCTAAATAAATAAATATTATATGTGTCCTCATCTCGTGAGTGAACATCATGTTAAACATTTGTCTGACAAGCTTATCAATTTCTGTATGTGTGAAACTTCACAACAACGGAAAAGTTACTTGGTGCACTTTTAAGACAAGGTGGACAGGACTGTGGACAAAGTGTCCACTAGGGTGTGCTATAAGTGCATTCTACACACTTATTCAGGCTGAGGCTCGGTTTTCATACAAATATGGGCACTGGCACAGAGACGCAGGGGAACACTTGAGCATAACTCTACTGCATTCCCCTACATCCGCCATGCCAAAGATAGGAGCTAAAGAAAACAACAAGCCCAATGAGTTGCGTCCAAATGATTGCTGCCAGTTGGATATGGCCAAGGCTTACGGATTTCACAGCACAGAAAATTATGGCCTCATGCTTTCTGTTTAACAAAAAAAGAAATCATACCATATGAGAAAGTTTTTCCACAAACCAACAATGCATACAGAAGTTGCACCGTCTAGATCTACAAACTACCATTCTCATAGAGGATGCGTGTGTTGACACTGATGCTCGACTCCAATCACACACAATAGGAACAATATGGAAGAATGGCTGAAATCGACTGAATCGCTGAAACTCAACATGACCGACACACTGATGGCGACCCGCTGAGCACCGCTCTGGCCTGCAAGCCCTTTATTCTTGAAGTGATACCCAGAATGAATCGATACCATTGGTGAATTTGGTGATTGGGGGGAGGAGAAGATGAATTTTGAAGCATGATCAAGAGAAATAGTCAAGAGAATCACAACGAACAGCTTTAAGAATGACCATTTACCAGGATACAGCTTTCCAAAACTGCAACGTGTAGATGGGGGTTTAGATTTTGATTGTCCCTGTTTGTTATAGTCTCGTCGGCGATTAAGGGGTCATGTAAGCAGTGAACGAGACCAAACTGTCAAAAGAATGGTTTCAGTTGATGTGACATAAAGTTCTCAATACAAAGGAAGAAAAACATGAGGTTTGCATGGCCTGCCCGATAAAAGCCCTTCACCAGCTGAGAGTCACGTATCTTCCCCAAACACCACCCTGAGAAAGCATGTAGCTCATGATTTCATGTGGTTCATGCGTCTTTCTGCTCAAAATTTCTCCTGAAGCTTTGGCTTGTTTCAACAGCAGCCACAAACCACGGTTAAAAGAAAAAGTGAGGCTCCCGTAAAGCAGAACTCAAATGAGATTAAGTAAATTAAGCAGGTAGCAGAAAGCAAGCAAACTGCGTTATGCTGCAAAAGCTGTCGCAAATGATAATCAAAAAGCGGGATGCAGCGCTGCAGAGAGAAATGCATTTGAACTCAAAAGCAGATAGTTTTTCAAAAAAATAAAAATAAAAACATCCAAAAATGCCCTAAATAAGCTGGGCGTCTGTAGAATAAGTCAACATGAAACATTCACATCCCTTTTTACTTCCGTAATGTGAAACTCCATTCCAATTGATTGATATCACTGCATATATTTACAGTCTTTAATTAAATTCCTGTATTAACTTCCGGCAAGATCATCTTAGAAAAACGGTATTAAGTTTGCGCCATTATGTTTTTAAACTATAAATAGCTGCAAACAGTAAAATTGTTTATTATTATTAAATGTAAACATTGTTTACTTGGCTTTTGGTTGTTGTTTAAAATGGGGGACAAGTTATAACACTAAAAATAAATTTAATTTTAATTTTTAAAAACATATCTATTTATTCATTTATTCATTAATTCATTTGATGCTTAATGTTGATTTCATGTTGACTAGAAACTATTTCCCAAATATCTGTGCTTGTTTAACTCAGACTTAAATTAATCTGCCTTAAAATTACTATTTTACATAAATAGTTAAAGAGATATTAAAAGGAACCCTGGGTATTAAGACTTGTATGGCTTAATATAACGTAAAAGATGTCTCCTACTAAAATATGTAGTAGAAAACCCATGAAAGGTTTACATTATTTTAAAAAGGGCAACGAAAGAAGTGATGCAAGTCTACACTGCTTTCCCAGCAATAAGAAGAGGAAAAAAAAAATAGGAAGATGCCTGTGGACGAATAAAACTTCCTAAAGACCTGCATCTGTGTTCTCTCCACTTTAGCATAGACGCCTTTGAAGCTTTTAGTAGACCACAGCTACTGAAAGAGCTTACGAATGAAGGAAACATGCCGACACTTGTCATGACGCCACAGCCACTGAAGGAGTTTCTCACAAGGATTTCACTCGACATCCGGGTACGCTTAGACTCTTTATGGTGAAAACTGCCATTTGTAAGCTCTTTCTGTAGCTGTGGTTATCGTATCAGTATTTTATTTTCTGAGTTGTGTTGCAGTAAAAAAAGCGTAGCTCAGTGCCAATAGCTCAACGAGTGCAACCGTAAACGAAATAATTTAAAATATGTATATAACGATGTGAATTTTTTAAATAACAAATCTTTCATGGGTTTTCTACTACATGTTTCAGTAAGAGACATCATTTACATTTTATTAATCTAGAAAAGTCTTAATACCCAGGGTTCCCTTTACAGACATTTTAGCACTTTTGGTGTTATTTAGCATTAAGAGAGTAGAAATGTTCATCTCTGTTTATAGCTTCACTTGCACTAGTAACTTTCCCAAGCCACTACAAACTAAATGGCTGGCTTTGGGAACAGAGTTAAAAACTTCTTTAAATATGCTTATCCGCTTGTGAGTTTAAGAAAGCCTTAAATATCGGGGATTCAAAGACACAGTGACCGTGAGTCAGATCAAACAAAAAGGGCAGCACATCAAATCCTTCAAAAGAACTATGCATGTTTACCTGATTTCCAAGGTAGAACTGATGTGGGGAAAAAACAGTGAAAAGACAAACATTAGTAAATATCAGTTCACTCTTTTTGGCTTCACAATAAATTCTGTTGAAAACCAAAGAAAAACACAGAAGAAGTTCTATCCAACTTTTCTTCAGAGTGGCACAGTTACAGGCCTCCAGCCAGTCGGAAGAAATATGTATTTATGATCACCTTTATTATTCCCTCAGATTACGGGAAGTCATAGAATGGCTGACCGTGACCAAATGTTACAGGATCTGTTTATTAGGAGTGTTGGAGAGAAGTGGACTGGGGGAAAACCCTAAAACTCTCAAACTTGAGAGAATGAAAAATGCAATGGCACGTTAAAACGTAATGAAGTCATTCTCTTTGGCAACAGCAGTGTCGGGGCAAAGACGTTTGGGTAGAAGAGCAGTTTAACAGGGGTCTGTGGAGCACTGCCAACTTTCCAGGCTTCATGTTTCCATCTTGTCCTCAAAACATTCCTTATATCAGCTTTGATACAAAGAATCAGGGCCTTTGTTTGACTGAACTTTGCAAGACTGTTTACACACAATTGTTATTGCCACATAAACAACATATTTTCTAATAAAATCAGGATTTTTTTTTAGCATTGAGGTAAAAGCTGTTTTTACATCATATGTTTTGAGGGAACCAGATACCTTTGTTGTAAAATGATACATTTAGGTCAATAAACAAGCGCACTGTGGTTGTTTTGGGGGTCTTGTGAATTTTACTTTTGTCTTAAACTTAAGGTTCTTGGCCTAGGCTTCCATAGTAAATCCGTTTCTTGCCTCATCCAGAAAGCATGAAAAATCTGTCACTTACCCGATATTTGTTGGCGCCAATCTGCTCTACTTGGAAGCGTTTAGGACACTTGCACTTTGCAACTTGGCGAGTCACCTATGCACATGAAGTCATAAATCAGAAAACGACTACAAGAAACGCCGTCTGTAATACTTCCAATTACTGTGTAGAACTTCCCAGAAAGTAAGCTGATAACGTTTACCTCATCTTCAATTTTGTCAGCATCGGTTAACGGTTTGTAAGCATCTTTGTTGGGATGTAGAGCAGCCACGAACTCATAGTAGTCGATGTAGCCGTCGCCGTCCCGATCAAAGATGTCTGCCACAGCGCTCATCTCCAGGCGACTGGTGGGGAACTCTACAGGACCAGAGAGATGTTGAGGGTATAGCCTAAAAGACTTAAACAACACACGGTTTGAAATCTTTCCTTACTTGAGGACAGGATGCCATCGATGAATTCCTGCCTTGTGACTTTGCCATCCTGGTCTTTATCAATGCGACGGAAGAAATCCATGACGCGTGATTTCTTGTGGTTCATCCAGCGCATGTAGCGCTTCCTCCATACGTCGAAGTCAAAGTTGGCGAACTCTTTCAGCTGAGGGCAGATTAGAGGAAAATGAGTGTGAAGGCACCTGCCATGAATCTGAGACAGATGTGAGGTCAGCTGTGCATGTATGACTGACCTCCTCCAGTCTGTCCAGAGCATCGTTGAGTTTCCTCCTCCTGTCCAGCGCCAGAAGCCACACCTGTTGCCACTTACTAACAAGCAGGTTCACTCTGGGGTTCTTAGTCTCGATTTGCGCCTGTGACGCTGCTGTGTACATGGATTGTGTGGGGGATCTCTTTCCTGATGACCAAACAAACAAAGGGCTTGATCAGCCGAACCTAAACAACCACTGCGTGTGCTTATGTTTGGTGAACTATAATACAAAAGTGGCTGATGTTTTTGTCTACGATTTACATTAATTAGTCATTTAGTGTCTAGCTCAAGGGCACACGTTTACATTTCTTCACTTAACAGATGCTGTAATTTAAATGAGGAGTGCTACATCATAAGTGGACTATCCTAAGGAGACAAAGTGTCATGATACAAAGCTTTACCCACTAGTCTACTCTAGGGCTGAGTCCAAAATCCCATATGCTGCATCCCAATTCACCTACTTATATTATGTCCTAAAAGTATGTACTTTTTTAGTGAAGAAAAAGTACATGCTTTTAAGTATGTAGCAGAATAATAGGCAAGCTTTGGGACGTACTACTTCGTCATAGCTGGGTCTTTAACGGACGCTCTGCTGCTTAGTTATGTGCATCCTGTCACTGTTTAAACTGCCCTGTCAACCATCTTGTCCCAGTTAACATCATCCACATTTTGTTAAATTTGATTTCCTACCATATTGGGGAGAAATGAAAAGGCATGTTGATCTGCCAATAGCGAGTCTTTTTAATGCTCATGTATTTGCATAATGATGCAATTTAATGACCAAATGTATCATTATAAATGTTCACAGTGTTGCTGCAAATGAAATATAACACAGATAACATTAAATAAATATTATCAAACATTGACTATTTATCACTCAAACCCCTTTCTCTACCTGTCCGTCGGTCGCGAATATCCGCCATGTTTGTGGTTTGTAAACACTTTTTGTGCGTGCTTGTAGTTCTAATTGGATCCTCATCCACTGCGCAATGTGTTGTGGGCAATATTAGATACTTCAATATAT
Organism: Labeo rohita; assembly: GCF_022985175.1. NCBI lineage: Eukaryota > Metazoa > Chordata > Actinopteri > Cypriniformes > Cyprinidae > Labeo > Labeo rohita. The sequence goes on along the minus strand of NC_066881.1, from coordinate 2,055,237 downwards.
TGCAGCAATATTTCACTACAGCAGGCGAAAATCAGTATGTGAAAGGAGTAGTATGTCCGAATTCACAGTATTTATAAAAATACACTGAAAAAGATTATACTTTGGACCAAAAACAAACAAACAAAAATAGTCATGTGTTCCAAGCAAATTTAGTTCTCAGATGATATTTAATTATATTTATGGTATGGTTCAAAACATGTTGGTTTAATATTAATCAATAATTTTGATCCCAAAGTCAAAAGATTATTTATTATCAAGACCATACCATACTTAATATATTTATTTAGATTACTTGTTATGTAGGTCTCAGTTTTCTTCTTTTTAATCATATAAAGTAGAGTTTTCAATTAAAAGACCTTAATGTTTATTGTGATATCTATTTAAAATATGCATAATCTTTTCTGCTATCTATTAAAAAATAATACCAGAAAAGTTAATAAAACCCATAATAATATCTGCAGTTAGTAAAGCTAGCCAGTTCTGTAAAATCCACACTCTGTTACCAAGCAAAAACACTAGTTAAAAAGAATTGTTTCTTTGGTAACACTTTAGTATAGGGACCAATTCAAACTAGCTACTTATTAGCATGCATTTTACTAGCATATTGGTTGTTTATTAGTACTTATAAGGCACTGTTCTGCATGACCATATTCTACATCCCTAATCCTAACCAAAACCTAAACTATTACTGTTAACAAGCAGCAAATTAGGAGTTTATTGAGGCAAAAATTATAGTTAAATGGTTTGTTAATAGTAAGAATTTGACCTTAAAACAAAGTCTGACCATTTCTTTTATTTTTTTCTATATGGACTTATTTTTTCTGTTCCGAATTTAATTAAAACACAGGGCTCAGCTTAGATGCTGGTACTCACTGACTGTCCGTCCTTTCTCTAGAACAGGGATTTGAGAATGAACTGGGGGATCCGCCGTGGCCTTTCTCTTATGAGTTTTGGTGATTTTGTCCACGTCCGGTTGTTTTCTGGTCATCTCTTCCATGAATGTCTGTTACACAACAGAGACACAAACACCTTGTTTCTACAATTCATACTACTAAACCTTTGACTAATAACGTAATGATGTTAAAGCTCTTGATAGTACCTGGTGCTCAGCGATGAGTGTTTTGACCTCCTCTAACTCTTGAGGAAGAGGTTCCTTGTCTTTCTCGCCAAGTGTGGTTTCAGCCCACTGGAGCCAGCTCAGCAGGTTCTCCAGCAGCTCTTGAGTGGCCAGAAGTTCATCCAGAGCGCTGGAGAGTCTCTGCTGGTGCTGTCGGGCCCAGGCTGTTACCTGAAATAGACACACAAAATGGATCACACTGTACACAGTGTAAACAGTTATGGATCACCCATTGTGGAATCTGACCTACAACCTTTTGGTTACCAGCCCAGATATTTTAAGTAGCACACAAAACAGGAAAATACTTTCTTAATCTGTCAAGATCTGACTGGCTGCCTGCACACAACTTTCAGTAATAACAAAAAAACACAGTTTTATAAGTCCACCTGGATCTGTTATATTTACAAAGCGAATACAATAAGCACCTTTGAGAAAGAACTAGTTTCTGGATTCACTGATCCAGATGAGAGTGGTAAAATCACAGTGTTGAGGCAGATACATGTTTTCAGCTTTTTACTGTATTTCTATGCAACCTTTTTTTTTTCCCCTCATTCTTTCAATTATTGTGGTAATGAATGTGTTTGTGCACTTTATCTGTCTGTCAGACGGTCTCTTTCTGACTAAGGACTTAATACTCATCTACTTTTATTCAAACATACATATGATGTGCTTCTCATCAAATGCACCTGAATGATTTAGAAAAAACTTATAGAAATAGACAAACCTCTTCAAAGCGCGCTTTAATGATGGTGTTCCAGTGTTTGATGGTGGTGATGGAGTCTGGGTGGCAGATGGACAGGATGGCCTCTCCCATGCTTGTGGCTTTATTCAGGGCCAGTCTTTTCTCCTCCAGCTTCTTCATGAACTCCTGCATGAATCAAAAAGTTCTTTCATTAGCAATTGGTCGTGGATACACAAAGGTACCCAGCTGAAAAACAAGTGCACTTCCATAATGCACTTCAAGTGCTCTAATTTCATGCAGTAATTTTGTACTTAACATACTAAAAAATATTATAATATAAGATAATCTTAAAAACACTTGCTATTCTGGAACACAATAAATATGAACTAAAATGTGCTTTTAACATACTATCTCTGTATTAAAAAAATATTTAGTTACCACTTGTAGTAGTTAATAAAGATTTGAAGCCATGTATGGCTTTCGTTACTCAGCTGGAGATAGAGAGAGACCGGGCTACAGATCACTACCTCACATTATGAGTGGAGCTAATAAAAAAAGAATGTCAGAGTTGTGGAAAACACTGTCTTGGAAAGATTACGATTCCTCTGGCACACACTTGCATTTAAACGCAATGCTGTAATGTACAACAGATACGATTTCATTTTTTGTTTACTGTGGCCCATCACTGTTGCCAGTAAACACTGATATGCTATTGTCACTGAAAGGTTTTACAAGGTAAATGTCACACTGATTAATTTGTCTAGTGTGGATTTTTGTCATTGTTGCGGAAAACTTGCCTTGTGTTGTTCAATGAGAGCGCGGAGGGCTTCTTCATCGTCAGGCAGAGTACCGTGGAAGCGAAGACTCTGCTCGGCCTCTGCAAGCCACTCCAGTAAGATATGAACGGTGGAATGGAACTCCTCAGCCTAAAGAACAGTGTGCAAATGTGTTAAAAATGTGCATTCACAAACAAACAAAAACAATTTCTTCATTAATTTTTTTAAATATATATATATATATATATACTCAATTAATCTTTTTATGCTTTTTTTTTCTTCCATGAATAAGGAACCTTACAAACTCTATGTTTATGAGTTAATTGCGCTATGAAACATGAACAAAAAAGTCCTTCACAGTCCATTAAAACCAACTTGCAAAAAAGAAAAAAGTTTCTTGTTCAGTAATTCTTGTGGTTGTGAAATCAGTCATCTTGTCACAGTGAAGTAATGAATTAGAATGGATGCTATTCCTGAACTCCAGTAGAACTAATAACAGGAGCGTGACTTTGTGGTGATCCATGTCGCTCTGCATTTCCTTTAGAAGAATCGCAGAATTAGGCCTAACAGTTAGTGTCACATTTAGTGTGGAATAGTTATTTAAGGCTGAAGCAGGACAAACTCTATTGAATCTGACAGCAATTCTGCCAGTTTTAAGCTGGTTTTGTAACTTCTAGGGCTGCCAGTTTAACGCATTAACTTAATGAATTAGTTACGAAAAAATAACACAATTAAAATATTTTAACACAGTTAACGCACTGGCCCCGCTCCCAGACCTGTACGTCATCTTATATTTCATATAGTTGACTGATGACAAATGTGATGCAGGGCAACAACTCCATAAATGCAGTTATGCCCTAAAATTCAAGATATTGGTGCAAAAAACGCCCCTGTATGAGTTTTTGTCTTATAATTACATCATGATAAGCAATATCACACAAGCAGTGAGAGCCAGTATCATACGAGTGCCACTTATGCCTGAATACCAAAGTGCAAATGTAATTTTATACAACAGTTCAGTGTGTAAAATGTTGTTTTATATTTTGAACACAATATTCTCTGCAAACAAAAAAATTACCTAAAGCCACAGCAGAATTGTTGCGCATCTCCGAGCAACACAGCGGTGTTTTATTTTCTGAAAGAATCCGTGTTTTGAATGAATCATGTGAACCAATGATTCAATGGCGCATTCATAAAGTGAGCCGTTTACTCAGTTCCTGAATGCATCAGTTGTTTGAACTAATGGAATGTATGAATGACTCATAAAGACATTTACCGCCACCTGCTGGCAGTTGTAGTTTCTTATTCAGAGTATTATTGTACGATTTCAGTTAGAATTTAAAAAAGGGAAACAAACTTTAAAGGGATAGTTTACCTAAAAAAATGTCATAATTTACTCAAACCTGAATGGCTTACTGTACTTTCTTTTGTGGAACATAAAAGAAGGTATTTTGGAGAAGCTGTTTTGGTTACCTGTGACTTTTATTGCATTAAAAAAAAAAAATCTTTCATGTTCCATTTATGTCAGGCCGTTGTAGCCTAAACGTTTATGGGTAAGAATAATGCTACTATTAGTAAAATGTCTACTTAATACTTTTTCATTTAACACAAAAACAGCTTTAAATATATCCTTTGTGGATATTTTCAAAATGAAAGGTAATTTGCCATTAATTAAATTAATTAATCGAAACATAGTAATTAGACTTCTGACAGAGGGCATGTCTTACCTGACTCAGTGCCTGCTCGAGCCGCGTCTGTTTGGACACAGAGAGGCTACACACAGTATCCCAGCGCGTGCTCAGCTCTTGCATCTGAACTTTGACCCAGGACGAGTCATCGTGGCTGTTCTCAATAAGCTCACGGGCAGAGCGCTTCAAAGCCTGTACACTGCCAGTCCTTTTGCCCAACTCCTTCTGGAACACCTGCAGTACACATGGAGAAATACATGCTTGATGAAAACATTCAACCAATTCACTTTTAGTTGGCTACATAGGCAGCTGCCTTCAAAGACATCATTCTAACCGAAATAGATCCTCATAAATGAGTGATTTAGAATGGTCTACATCAGGGGTGTCAAACTCCGATCCTGCAGGGCCGCAGCTCTGCAGAGTTTAGATACAACCCTAATTAAACACACCTGATCCAACTAATCAAGTCCTTCAGGCTTAATTGAAAACTGCATAGTATGTGTGTTGGAGCAAGGTTGAAACAAAACTCTGCAGGGCTGCGGCCCTCCAGGAACTGAGTTTGACACCTCTGGTCTACATAGACAGCAACATCATTTACATTTAGATATTTAGCAGACGCTTTTATCCAAAGCGACCTACAAAAGAGGACAATGGAAGCAATCAAAATCAACAAAAGAGTAATAACATGTAAGTGCTTTGACAAGTCTCAGTTAGCCTAACGCAGTACATGTAGCTATTTTTTTTTATTATTATAGAAAAAAGAAAACAAATAGAATAGAAAAACAAAAAAAGCAAGCTCGTGTTAGAGACCTTACAAAAAGAACAGAGAAGCTAGTGGTCATTCCACCAGGAGGGTACATTTAATGTGAAAGTCCGTAAAAGTGATTTTGTGCCTCTTTGGGATGGCACAATAATGCGCCGTATACTTGCAGAGCACAAGCTTCTAGAGGGAACATACTGTAAGTAATGAATTTAGGTAAAGAGGTGCAGAGCCAGTGGTGGTTTTGTAGGCAAACATGAATGCCTTGAACTTTTGGTAGCTATTGGTAGCCAGTGCAAATTGATGAAGAGAGGTGTGACGTGCGTTCTTTTCGGCTCATTAAAAATTAATCTTGCAGCCGCATTCTAGATTAATTGTAAAGGTAAACATCATCATACATAGGCATTAAAGAAATAGAGCTCCTCATGCTGACATGATACTCTGATAATCATAAAGTGTACAGTACTGTGCAAAAATTTTAGGCCACTAGTATTTTCACCAGCTAAAAAATGGTTTAAAGTAAGTTATTTCTATCTTTTGCTGTAGTGTGTCAGTAAAAAATATCAGTTTACATTTCCAAACATTCTGTTTGCCATTAATTGTAATAATCTAGTGAGATTTTTGTTTGCACAAGGAGTCTGATAACAGCCAGTGCTCCACACAGAGATCTGATCTCACCATCATCCAGTCTTCCTGGAATGACATGAGGAAACAGAAAAACTGAGACAGACTAAATCCGGAAGAACTGTGGCAACATCTCCAAGATGTTTCAAGTAACCTACCTGCAAAGCTACCTGAAAAACTATGCACAAGTGCACATAGGGCAAAAGCTGCTTTAAATGCAAAGGATGGTCACATCAAATGCTTATTTATTTTAGTTAATAGAAGTTCTTAGATAAAGAAAATCTATTTATGACATTGTTTTTGACAGCATCCTCATTTTATGTGCCTAACTGCCTAAAAATTTTAACTACTGTAGCTTTGTAGGTGTAGGACTCTTAACGCATCTTGGAGATGTTGCCACAGTTCTTCTGGATTTAGTCTGTTTTTTTCTGTTTCTTAAGACAGACTGGATTGAATGATGAAGAGATCAGATCTCTGTTTGCACAAGGAGTCTGACAACAGCCTGTGCTCCATACAAAAATCTCACTGGATTATTATAATTAATGGGAAAATGAATGTTTAGAAATGTAAACTGATATTTCCTACTGACACACTACAGCAAAAGACCGACTTTAACTGACTTTAAACCATTTTTTAGCTGATGAAAATACTAGTGGCCTAAGACTTTTGCACAGTACTGTATATGGCATGGATACATGTTGGGTTTAATAGTCAATTTGTAATTAGATTTCAAGACACAAGTTTTTTAAGAACTACTTTCATTACCAAATGGATTATTTTTATAATCAACATTCTATGCACAATTGTACAAGCCAGAGCCCACATCCACCTCTGACATCATCACATTAGAGACTGATTAAAAGGTACTTGTCCTGTGCTATCAATCACGCTCTTTATTAACAGCCAGGCTTTACGACATTTGCACATAAGAGCAGTCATGTCATCACCAGGTTTTAATTATGTAGCCTATGACTTTCCATCAGCATTGATCATTACAAAAAAAAAGAAAGATTATGTTGGCTCTGTGACTTTGATGATGTGCTGTATGAAATATGAATCACATTAGGCGATCATTCCTTGTCTTGCAACTACATGTTCAGATATTTATAGAATATTGTCAAAAAGCTGGAGTTTCTTTAAGTTAGATCACCTAGTTCTAGATTGCATCCGTAGAGATTGTGTGTAAACAGCACCAAACATAGTCAGAACATTGCTGGTGTCCATTTTCTCAGGTTCTCAGTTCTGAACATGAATGAGGTCATCAGTAAGCTCATCAGCTCTAGTGTGTTCTGATGTCTATTCAAGCGATGTGTTTAAGTTTGGCCTTGCCAGCGCTCTTGTCACCTCTAATTGAAACCAGTGGGTTCTGTCATATTACACTCCCTGTGATGATACTACAGTGTAATTATATTTTTTTCTGGCCATAAACTCCAGGAACAGAACCAAGAAGTTAAAAACACAGGGACGGATATTTTAAGAAAGCTACTCAAGGCTTGAAAAATGTACACGCACACAGCAGCAGTACTGAGATCAGAGCATGGCGTGGGTCAGACTGGACGTCCCATCATGTACAACTGCTGTTTTGTGTCTTGAGCATGGGCGATACCCACCAAGGCATATCCTAGGTTAAAGTTTATTTATTTGCATCATCACTATACAACATTATTGTTATTTTTAGTTAGATATGTACTGTATTTTAGGTGAGGTTTGTTCTGGAGGGTTGAGTTTGAGCTTCTGTTGATTACAGTATATCTGATGTGCTCTGTGTTTGTGCATACATGAATAAAAGCCTAAATTAAATCTGTCATGTAAAGCAAATCATGTGTCACCAGAAAACTTGGACTACACTGTTCAATTTATTAGCTTTTTTTTTTGTTTACAGACTTTTACAGACTCAATGGAGGACAAAAAAAGTGATGAGAGAAATAAATATCTAGGCTTGTGCCAAAACAGTCATATAATATATTGCGGTAGTGTTTCATAGTTATGTGTCATTATTTTAGTTTTCATGTTCTAGTTCAGTAATGAAGAAGTAGGTTGTGTAAATCAGTCAAACTCATATGGGTACCTTATGGCTGTCGATAAGGTTCAGGACAAGGTCTATGTCTCCATGCACAGGCTGATCTTCAGCTAGCTGTGGTTCCACTTTATAGAGCCAGTCGATGAGAGCCTGCAGAGCATCTGTGAACTGACCTGAGAACAGCAGAGCCTCCTCCAACTTATTTTGCCTGTGGAAAAAAAAAAAAAAAAAAAAATTACAGATACTATCTATTATTTACTCAACATTCATATTTTAAGTTTATAAGAGAAGTCTACTTCCAGAACAACAATTCACAAATGATTTACTCACCCCCTTGTCATCCAAGATGTTCATGTCTTTCTGTCTTCAGTCGTGTCTTTGAGTCGTTTGTTCATCACGTGACAGCCCCATAAGATGAACAAGCGACTCGAAAAACCAGAAGACTCGAAACAGGTGAACTAATTCCAGTATAGAACCTAATAGGATGAATAACGATTCACTCCCCAAGACGACTCGTTCTTCCGGAGTCATATTAAAGATTCGTTCAAAATGAAAGAATCGTTCAAGAACGACCCATCACTAATTCGTAGCATCGTGGACGCGCATCCCAGAGCCTGTGCTACACGAGCTTTTGTGCTTAAAAAGTATACAAATTTGTATTTTTCGACAGATCGTTTCGCTAGATAAAACCCTTCTTCCTCAGGCTGGGATCGTTTAGAGCCCTTTGAAGCTGATTTTAAAAAGCATTTTGGAAGTTCAAAATCGGGGGGCACCAATGAAGTCCATTATATGGAGAAAAATCCTGAAAGGTTTTCCTCAAAAACCATAATTTCTTTATGACTGAAGACAGAAAGACATGAACATCTTGGATGACAAGGGGGTGAGTAAATTATTTGTAAATTGTTGTTCTGGAGGTGGACTTCTCCTTTAAGCTCATATGAATGCATACAGAAAAACGGGTAACAATTCACAACAAGGTCAAAAAAACAGTTCTAAAGCATGTTAATTTTAATTCTAAATTTACTAATATATTATTGAAATATAAGGAAACATGAACTAACAATGAACAGATTTTTTTATTAGCTAATGTTAACAATTTTTTTTTTTTTTTAGAATGATTCATACTTTTCAGATGCTGTTCATAAGCTTGGGATGGGATCAGTAAGATTTTAAGAAGTCTCTTATGCTCATTAAGGCATGCTCATGCAAATGTGCATAAATGTTCCTAATTCCAATAAAGCTTGAAACTGGCTTAATTTTGTTTTGAAATACATACATTTATTTTTAATAGGGGAAAATCTGAAATCCACCCAAATGCACATGTACCTCTCCACAGATTTCCCGCAGACTGTGTCCCATTTGTCCCTGAGCTCACTGAGCATGTCGTCCAGTTTCTGGTTGTCATCTTGCAAGGAGGTCTTGTCCTTCAAAGCTCGGCCCGTGCGACTGGTGGTGTCATACACCGAATGCTTGCTGCCCAGAGCTTTCTGGAACTCCTACAATCCCCCCACACAAGACAAACAGAGGCGAAGGGTCATTCGAATGTAGCTCAAGGGCACATGTCCCGCAAGCCATCCTGTGAGGCCTTACAGGAAGCCTGATGTCATCAAATCCTGCCATTTGTAATTGTGACTGACTCATCAGAACATCTGAAGCACTGCTGAGCTGTTAATTACATACCAACACGCAGCACCAGGATCACACTATCCTCTGCTCAGAGTGTTGCCCACTCGTATCCTGCTTTAAAACCACTGATGGTGCACATCATCTGGGACTGAGGAGCCTGACTGCAGTTTTAAAGTATTGCAATCGAAAAAACATCTAACATGCTCAGTCTGTTTACTTCCCTTTGCCATTGTTTGGCATAGTGTGACCTGAATTGATGACCTCCTAAACTTTTAAAAAAACATAAACCTCTTTAAAATACATAAAGATTATCTTCCAAAAAGTGGCATAATTAATTATACAGGAGTTTAACAGGATGACACTTATGACCCGCAGTCAGCGAAAAACACAATAGCCATAAGTGAAAAACACCTGGTATTGTGATTCACACAGTTCATTAAGCACCACGTCAGATGTTCCACATACACAGATGGGGGATAAAAACATAGATGCTAATGGTGTGAACAGGAAGTCTATATGACCTCATTTAAACCCTCCACTTACATCCTTTTTTTTGTGACCGGGTCACAAGTGGTTAGCGCCAAATATAGGTGTAAACGAGTAAATTGTTTACTCGTTTATGCGTTGTCCACATAGTTTACAATCAAGAATTACTCCTTGCCCTTTTTATTTCCTTCCATTCCCTCTCGCTCATAAAGGTTTGTTTGTTAAATTTTCATTCCCATGAAAGTGATGTAGTGTGTGTCAAAACAAGAGGGGAGCGTCTTGATGAAATCCGTACACAAGCGGTCTCAGGAACAGGCATTTGGAATGCATGTTACAAGTCAGTCAAGTTAGTTCTTAAGACTGGTCATGGTTTATTACCCTTTGATTAACTGCTAATTGGCCAGACTAGTTCTTAGCCTAGTTTTAACATAGTGGCTGTGTTTAGGCAGCTGTCACCAGGTGGAAACAGTAATGTCTTGGCTAATCATTTGTGATCAGATCACTGAGAACACATCGTGTTGGACAGGGAAATGGACTGGTGTCGGTCACCTTGTGCTGGGTTAACTGCATCTTGATCTTGTCCGGATCATTAGCGATCTCTAGCTCAGAGTCCAGCGCTGTCTCGGACTCCTCCAGCCACTCCATCAGTTTGTTCCAGGTCTCATGGAACTGCAGAAGACAAGAGCATGGGAATCCGTTTGTGTAATGTGCAGTATATTATAGCATTTTCTTTTCCCATTAGATCAGAACCAAATGTTGTTTAACATCAGTGAACCACAGAGAATTTCTTTTGCCAATTTTTCGCACTGAATAACAAAAATATTCTTTCGTGTCTAACAACTTTGCCCTAACATTGATTACATTTATAAATAAATAATTATCTGCATACATATTCAACCACTCAGGTTAGTATTTATTTTTTGCGCCTTTGAAAGCGATTCCAAAGGAGCTTGTGTTGATACTGTAGGTCTTTATCAGATCTGCACATCTGGCCACTGCAGTGTTTCTCATTCTTCTTTGCAGCTCCAGCTCAGTTTGGCTGCATGGAGCCTGTGAGTGGACAGCCTTTTTCAAGTCCCCTCATAAATTTTCAGTTGGACTGAGATCTGGACTTTGACTTGGCTACTCCAGGACATCAGCATTGTTGTTTTAAGCCATTCCTGTGAAGCTCTGGCTTTATGCATAAGAATAACAAATCTTGTGTCTTGTCTTGCAAGGAAAATACAGGGATTTTCCTGTATTTTCCGACATTTATTTTATCCTGTACTAAAGACTATAGAATACCCAAGACTTGTCGCTCATATAGTTTTGAATGGGGAAAAATGCAATGTCATTATGGCAGCAAAGCCCCGCCTTCTTAATGAAAGCGCCAATCATTGATTAGTAAACTCAGCGCGTCACTGCAACTTCTATTAGAATTCCCGGTTGCTATAGAAACAGTCAGTGTTTTGAGACGTGTGCTCAGTACTGCGCATACACGCCGGTGCATAAGTAACAATATTTATCAGGCAGTTCTTGTCAGATTTCATTGGTGATTTCAAATACTAAATTTAATCATAAGCTTGGTGAACAGTTTTGGAGAATTTGATGTTTCCCCATTCAAAGAGATAGAAGCTGCCCTTGCCTGCCCAAGAGGCATTTCAAAGATGGCCGCCGAGTGAAATGACTTGCCTTAAAGGGACTTTTTCTGTACCCTTTATGGAGACCCGTTCGTGGTCAAGAAGAATCTCCACAGTCTACTGCTGCCCCAAGGCTGCACATGAGTGATCTTCTCTTATATAACAACCTAAAGGAGAAGTTCACTTCCAGAACAAAAATTTACAGATAATTTACTCACCCCCTTGTCATCCAAGATGTTCATGTCTTTCTTTCTTCAGTCATAAAGAAATTGTTTTTTTGAGGAAAACATTTCAGGAATGTTCTCCATATAGTGGACTTTTATGGTGCCCATGAGTTTGAACTTCCAAAATGTAGTTTAAATGCAGCTTCAAAGGGCTCTAAACAGTCCCAGCCGGGGAAGAAGGGTCTTATTTAGCGAAACGATCTGTCTTTTTTTTTTTTTTAAATTACAATTTATATACTTTTTAACCTCGAATGCCTAGCTCGTCTTGTCTAGCTCTGCGTGTATTCCGGTTCAAGACAGTTAGGGTGTGTCGAAAAACTCCCATCTCATTTTGTCCTCCAACTTCAAAATCGCCCTACATCGCTGCAGAAGTACCGACCCAGTATTCACAAAGTCAAAGTTCAAAGAAGACCACACGCTCTTCACCAAAAAAAAGATTAAAACAGCGATGTAGGACACTTTTTAAGTTGGAGGAGAAAATGAGATGGGAGTTTTTCTACATACCCTAACTGTCTTGAACCGGAATACACAGAGCACACACAGAGCTAGACAAGATGAGCATTTGAGGTTAAAAAGTATGTAAATTAAAAATAAAATAAGAAAAGAGCCTTCTTTCTTGGCTGGGATCGTTTAAAGCCTTTTGAAGCTGCATTTAAATTTTGGAATTTGCATTTTGGAAGTTCAAACTCATGGGCACCATAGAAGTCCACTATATGAAGAACATTCCTGAAAAACATAATTTCTTTATGACTGAAGAAATGACAAGGGGGTGAGTAAATTATCTATAAATTTTTGTTCTGGACTTCTCCATTAAGTTTAAGTTTATTTGTTTACAGCGGCAATGCAGATTAATGAACATTACTGTAAATGAACCAGAATTAGCCAAAATGCTATTTGTCATCTGTAGACCCTTGGCAGAATGTCAAGAATGTCCAAAAAACCTTTTGACATTAAAGAGTCTCGTTATGTTGTTCAGTGGTAAAAGATGTCAAATTAAGTTCTCTGTGATTCAATCATTCCAACAGTGACTATATCTAGCAAGGATGTGTGATTACAAAAGCAAGGCTTTTCAATTAGATTTATCTCACGGGATGTTTCCCACCTGTTTGGCACGTTTCCTGGCATCGTCCAGCAGGCGTCCTCTCTCCACTGACCGCTGCACGACCTTCTCCCAGCGGCCTTGAACGCTCAGCAGGAGGTTCTTGATCAACACCACATCCTGTTTCTGACTGAAGTACTTGAGGTGTGTTCCTGTCTTATCCAGCTCAATGATCTGATCCCGATGTGAGTTCACCTCAGTCACAAACACCTGCAAATCCAGCAGATCCATTTGAAGAAAGAAAGAAAGAAAAAAATGTAATTATGGAAATTAACTATTGCTTTCAACTGAAACAATACGGCTCATTTAAAGTCACCATGAAATGCAGGTATGACAGAAAATAAGGGATTTTTCCACATAATGTAATAAGCTATTGTATGAGAAGTTTATTACATTTTGATTACACTGTAGCAACTTATAATATAATCACAGTGGATAAGGTAAAACAAGCATATAATGTACAGTGAAACAATGTTTATAATATAATAATTATCGGTAACACTTTACAGAGTCCTTTACATTTAAGTACTGTGTAATATGAATTAACATAATCTTACTGTAGAGTTAGAATTAGGCTTTGGTTTGGGGCTACTGCATGTAAATATGCATAATTTACTGTTATTACTGTAGTAAGAACATGCAAACAACGACACTGTAAAATAATTATCTGTCAATATCATAAATATAACATTTATTAATGTTAGCATTATTGCTACAATATAATACTAGCATTGTCTTTTTAAAGTTTTTAAAAAGAGATTTTTTTTTCTTTTTTTATATTGATACTGAAGAGTTTTTTTTTTCTAAGTAAGCTATACTTTGTGCTCAGTGTTGGTATTGTACACTGTTTGCCATTTCACAGTATACTTGTTGTTCAATTAAAACATATTTAATATATTTCACATCCTTATGTATTTATAAGAAGCAATACACAACAACAGCAACAGCATAACATAAAACAACATAAAATTATAATAATAATTGAATATTTAAATCTGGTGCATTTCATTTACATAAAAAACTATTATAACAACATGACAATGTTTTAGTGATTTTATAATGTAATACGTTTCTTATAATGTGAAAAATAATAATATTAGCTTAGGATTTTATACAATATGAACATGTTATTACAATATTAACATGATACCTAAGTGCAGTTATTACACTACTCTTTATTACATGAGTTGCTGTATTTTTTATGTAAAACATATGCACAGATGAACTGTTCACAATAAGATCAATAATATGCATATAACATGCAAATAGATAGGGTGAGTTTTCATTTCATGCTGAGTTAAACAAGAAGCCGTGGTAAGCTGCAGGAAAGTGTTTGTTAGACTTATATATCATGTTGCATATGATCGCAAAGAGCACTGACCTTATGCTCATCTATCTGGAACATGATGGTCTCCAGGATGAGGGAGGCAGGCGAGACCATAGTGAGGGTCTGTTCGGCCTGGGTCAGCCAGTTAATGAAATCCTGTAGTGAGTTATGGAAGTCTGTGGCCATCGCCAGGGCCTCCTCCAGTTTCACCTATGGCCGATCAAACACAAACACATCCTTTCATCTCAGATTCATGTACAGGGACAACTGTAAATCATTTGTAGGTTGACCTCCTGAAGAGTGTAACAGCACTTTCATAACATGTTTGTTTGAGCGGCCTGACATGTAAACGTCTGCCTCAAGCATTTGGGTTTATGTTGGGACAACTTGAAATAAGCTGTTTGGCTTATTGTAGAGAATAAACTAGTTTGACAAACCAAGGTGGCGGAAGAGGAATGATTGGGAAATGTATTCGAAATCATTTGTTAGCGCTGTTTATCACAACAAGTTAGTTACAAGACAAGGCAAGACTCCTCTTGACATTTGGTGAAATATGATGATACCTTTGTTATTTTGGAGCATTTTCCTCATGTCACTGATAGGCAGAGGAGGATGTGAGACACAGGAACTTCCCTTGCACTGCTGGATCATAAGCACTCAATGATCTCATCCAGCAGCATGTGACTCACCGTATGTAATGTGATGTCTGGTTAGCATCACATGTGAGGAGGTGTATTTGTAAAAGCTGCAAATGTTAATGAATGACTTCACTAGCACAGACAGGGTTCTGTGGTCAAATCCGGAACCGAATATGTGGAAATCATTTACTCACACATATATATTTTTAAGAACACAGCACTCAAGTCCTTACTTTTTAAAATTGCTTTTATGGTGTTTTTGACTATTTTTGACCCTGGACCACAAAACTAGTCTTAAGTAGCACGTTGTAGCAATAGCCAGCTGTACATTGCATGGGTCAAAATGATCATTTTTTCTTTTATACCAAAAATCATTATGATATTATGCAAAGATCATGTTCCATGAGGACATTTTGTACATTTCCTACTTTATTTTTTAATACTTCATTATGACTTTCAATAAAAAGAAAACACATTTAATACCATTATACAAGTAATTTGTTCCCTTAAAAACATTTTTTTCCCTTCACCAATAGGCATTTCTAATTTTTCCTTCTACTTTCTCTTCGATTCACTTTTTTTTTTCTTCTTAATGTAATAAATAAATAATAAGTAAATAAATACAGAACACAGTCACATATGCATATCAAATCCCTTGTGATCCCTAATGTCATGATCGGGGCTGTGGGTCTTCCCTCAGCCTCTCGAGGTCGCTGTTCCCCTTGCACTGCACTCCCCTGATTGTTCACGTCTGTCTTGTCATTTGCACTGATTACACTCACAGCTGTTCACACTCTGGACTATTGTATAAGAACTCTCACTTCTCACTCCTGTTCAGGTCTGCATTGTCTATGGTCTTCGTGTGTGTTTCAGTTCGGTTTGGTTTTGTTCTGTGTTTCCAGTTTTGTTGTGCCGTGTTGGCCTTTTGGTTTATGTTTATTTGTGTTTTGTTATATTAAATTATTCTTTCCCTGCATTTTGGACCCTGACCCCTTTTCTGTAGTACATCCAACGTGACAGAATGCAGACCTCAAAGATGGGTCCAGCGGGGAGGAATTTTTCGGGAGGCGGCGTCCCCCGTTTAGCGGCGGCGAGCGCCCGCTTGGGGGCGGCGACCACCCGCTCTGTTCCAGATACGGCGGGGATGTCTTTTGAGGCGGCGTCGGCCGCTCGTTTTGAGTTTATCTACGCCTGTCTGGCGGGGATGGACACCTGTAGGGCCGAGGCTGCGCAGATGCGGCCCTGCTTTCTGGCGGGGGCGGAGACGCTCTTCCGCGGGCAGGCGGCGGCATCCGCTATCTCCGTTCCTGACGCGGCGGCGACCGCTATCTCCGTTCCTGACGCAGCGGCGACCGCGCTCTCTGTTCCTGACGCGACGGCGACCGCTCTCTCTGTTCCTGACGCGGCGGCGACCGCTCTCTCTGTTCCTGACGCGGCGGCGACCGCTCTCTCTGTTCCTGACGCGGCGGCGACCGCTCTCTCTGTTCCTGACGCGGCGGCGACCGCTCTCTCCGTTCCTGACGCGGCGGCGACCGCTATCTCCGTTCCTGACGCGGCGGCGACCGTTATCTCTCGTTCCTGATGCGGCGGCGACCGCTATCTCCGTTCCTGACGCGGAGGCGGCCGCGCTCGCTGTTCCTGACGTGGCCCTCACCTTGCCTTCTGTTCCGGACGCGGCGGTGACCGCTCTCTCTGTTCCGGACGCGGCGGCGACCGCTCTCTCTGTTCCGGACACGGCGGCGACCGCTCTCTCTGTTCCTGACGCGGCGGCGACCGCTCTCTCTGTTCCTGACGCGGCGGCGACCGCTCTCTCTGTTCCTGACGCGGCGGTGACCGCTCTCTCTGTTCCGGACGCGGCCCTCACCGTGCCTTCTGTTCCGGACGCGGCGGCGACTGCGCTCTCTGTTCCGGACGCGGCGGTGACCGCTATCTCCTGTCCGGACGCGGCGGCGACCGCGCTCTCTGTTCCGGACGCGGCGGCGACCGCTCTCTCTGTTCCTGACGCGGCGGCGACCGCTATCTCTGTTCCAGACGCGGCGGTGACCGCTATCTCTGTTCCGGACGCGGCGGTGACCGCTCTCTCTGTTCCGGACGCGGCGGCGACCGCTATCTCCTGTCCGGACGCGGCGGCGACCGCGCTCTCTGTTCCTGACGCGGCGGCGACCGCTATCTCCTGTCCGGACGCGGCGGCGACCGCGCTCTCTGTTCCGGACACGGCGGCGACCGCTCTCTCTGTTCCTGACGCGGCGGCGACCGCTATCTCTGTTCCAGACGCGGCGGTGACCGCTCTCTCTGTTCCGGACGCGGCGGTGACCGCTCTCTCTGTTCCGGACGCGGCGGCGACCGCTATCTCCTGTCCGGACGCGGCGGCGACCGCGCTCTCTGTTCCTGACGCGGCGGCGACCGCTATCTCCCTGTCCGGACGCGGCGGTGACCGCGCTCTCTGTTCCGGACGCGGCCCTCACCGTGCCTTCTGTTCCGGACGCGGCGGCGACCGCGCTCTCTGTTCCGGACGCGGCGGTGACCGCGCTCTCTGTTCCCGGACGCGGCGGCGACCGCTATCTCCTGTCCGGACGCGGCGGCGACCGACCGCTCTCTGTTCCGGACACGGCGGTGACCGCTTTCTCTGTTCCTGACGCGGCGGTGACCGCGCTCTCTGTTCCGGATGCGGCCCTCACCGTGCCTTCTGTTCCGGGCGCGGCGGTGGCCGCTCTCTCTGTTCCTGACACGGCGGTGGCTGCGCTGCACGGGCCTGGCCCGCCGTCCCTCCCCCTGAGTTGCCTTCCTCCGTACCTCCTCCCTCCAGACTTTGGGAACGTCTGGAAGCCGTTCCGTAGGGAGGGGGTACTGTCATGATCGGGGCTGTGGGTCTTCCCTCAGCCTCTCGAGGTCGCTGTTCCCCTTGCACTGCACTCCCCTGATTGTTCACGTCTGTCTTGTCATTTGCACTGATTACACTCACAGCTGTTCACACTCTGGACTATTGTATAAGAACTCTCACTTCTCACTCCTGTTCAGGTCTGCATTGTCTATGGTCTTCGTGTGTGTTTCAGTTCGGTTTGGTTTTGTTCTGTGTTTCCAGTTTTGTTGTGCCGTGTTGGCCTTTTGGTTTATGTTTATTTGTGTTTTGTTATATTAAATTATTCTTTCCCTGCATTTTGGACCCTGACCCCTTTTCTGTAGTACATCCAACGTGACAGAATGCAGACCTCAAAGATGGGTCCAGCGGGGAGGAATTTTTTCGGGGAGGCGGCGTCCCCCCGTTTAGCGGCGGCGAGCGCCCGCTTGGGGGCGGCGACCACCCGCTCTGTTCCAGATACGGCGGGGATGTCTTTTGAGGCGGCGTTGGCCGCTCGTTTTGAGTTTATCTACGCCTGTCTGGCGGGGATGGACACCTGTAGGGCCGAGGCTGCGCAGATGCGGCCCTGCTTTCTGGCGGGGGCGGAGACGCTCTTCCGCGGGCAGGCGGCGGCATCCGCTATCTCCGTTCCTGACGCGGCGGCGACCGCTATCTCCGTTCCTGACGCAGCGGCGACCGCGCTCTCTGTTCCTGACGCGACGGCGACCGCTCTCTCTGTTCCTGACGCGGCGGCGACCGCTCTCTCTGTTCCTGACGCGGCGGCGACCGCTCTCTCTGTTCCTGACGCGGCGGCGACCGCTCTCTCTGTTCCTGACGCGGCGGCGACCGCTCTCTCCGTTCCTGACGCGGCGGCGACCGCTATCTCCGTTCCTGACGCGGCGGCGACCGTTATCTCCGTTCCTGATGCGGCGGCGACCGCTATCTCCGTTCCTGACGCGGAGGCGGCCGCGCTCGCTGTTCCTGACGTGGCCCTCACCTTGCCTTCTGTTCCGGACGCGGCGGTGACCGCTCTCTCTGTTCCGGACGCGGCGGCGACCGCTCTCTGTTCCGGACACGGCGGCGACCGCTCTCTCTGTTCCTGACGCGGCGGCGACCGCTCTCTCTGTTCCTGACGCGGCGGCGACCGCTTTCTCTGTTCCTGACGCGGCGGTGACCGCTCTCTCTGTTCCGGACGCGGCCCTCACCGTGCCTTCTGTTCCAGACGCGGCGGCGACTGCGCTCTCTGTTCCGGACGCGGCGGTGACCGCTATCTCCTGTCCGGCGGCGCGGCGGCGGCCGCGCTCTCTGTTCCGGACGCGGCGGCGACCGCTCTCTCTGTTCCTGACGCGGCGGCGACCGCTATCTCTCTGTCCGGACGCGGCGGCGACCGCGCTCTCTGTTCCTGACGCGGCGGCGACCGCTATCTCCTGTCCGGACGCGGCGGTGACCGCGCTCTCTGTTCCGGACACGGCGGCGACCTCTCTCTGTTCCTGACGCGGCGGCGACCGCTATCTCTGTTCCAGACGCGGCGGTGACCGCTCTCTCTGTTCCGGACGCGGCGGTGACCGCTATCTCTGTTCCGGACGCGGCGGTGACCGCTCTCTCTGTTCCGGACGCGGCGGCGACCGCTATCTCCTGTCCGGACGCGGCGGCGACCCGCGCTCTCTGTTCCTGACGCGGCGGCGACCGCTATCTCCTGTCCGGACGCGGCGGCGACCGCGCTCTCTGTTCCGGACACGGCGGCGACCCGCTCTCTCTGTTCCTGACGCGGCGGCGACCGCTATCTCTGTTCCAGACGCGGCGGTGACCGCTCTCTGTTCCGGACGCGGCGGTGACCGCGCTCTCTGTTCCGGACGCGGCGGCGACCGCTATCTCCTGTCCGGACGCGGCGGCGACCGCGCTCTCTGTTCCTGACGCGGCGGCGACCGCTATCTCCTGTCCGGACGCGGCGGTGACCGCGCTCTCTGTTCCGGACGCGGCCCTCACCGTGCCTTCTGTTCCGGACGCGGCGGCGACCGCGCTCTCTGTTCCGGACGCGGCGGTGACCGCTCTCTCTGTTCCGGACGCGGCGGCGACCGCTATCTCCTGTCCGGACGCGGCGGCGACCGCGCTCTCTGTTCCGGACACGGCGGTGACCGCTTTCTCTGTTCCTGACGCAGCGGTGACCGCGCTCTCTGTTCCGGACGCGGCCCTCACCGTGCCTTCTGTTCCGGACGCGGCGGCGACCGCGCTCTCTGTTCCGGACACGGCGGTGACCCTTTCTCTGTTCCTGACGCGGCGGTGACCGCGCTCTCTGTTCCGGATGCGGCCCTCACCGTGCCTTCTGTTCCGGGCGCGGCGGTGGCCGCTCTCTCTGTTCCTGACACGGCGGTGGCTGCGCTGCACGGGCCTGGCCCGCCGTCCCTCCCCCTGAGTTGCCTTCCTCCGTACCTCCTCCCTCCAGACTTTGGGAACGTCTGGAAGCCGTTCCGTAGGGAGGGGGTACTGTCATGATCGGGGCTGTGGGTCTTCCCTCAGCCTCTCGAGGTCGCTGTTCCCCTTGCACTGCACTCCCCTGATTGTTCACGTCTGTCTTGTCATTTGCACTGATTACACTCACAGCTGTTCACACTCTGGACTATTGTATAAGAACTCTCACTTCTCACTCCTGTTCAGGTCTGCATTGTCTATGGTCTTCGTGTGTGTTTCAGTTCGGTTTGGTTTTGTTCTGTGTTTCCAGTTTTGTTGTGCCGTGTTGGCCTTTTGGTTTATGTTTATTTGTGTTTTGTTATATTAAATTATTCTTTCCCTGCATTTTGGACCCTGACCCCTTTTCTGTAGTACATCCAACGTGACACCTAATTCCTAGTCATTCACATCAATTGATAATAATATTTAATAATTAAATATAATAATAAACAAGTAAATTAAAACAGAGGGAGGATTGTGTAAAAGGGTAATTGATATAATGTGTTTTGTTTATAGTGAATACTTTAATTTTAGGGGTGCCCATAAATTTCCTACTTTAAATATAACAAAACTTAATTTTTGATTAGTAATATGCATTGCTAAGAACTACATTTTGGAAACTTTAAAGGCTCAGTATTTTGATTTTTTGCACCCTCAGATTCCAGATTTTGTATCTCAGCCAAATATTATCCTATCCTAACAAACCATACATTAATGGAAAGCTTATTTATTTAAAGCTTATTTGAAACTTTTGACTGGTTTTGTGGTCCAGGGTCACATTTCATAAGTTTTATACCATATATATGTTCATTGTGTGGAAAAGAGAAGCGTGTTCATCCTTAAAATGATCTTCTTCTGAGTGGCAAAGAAGAAAAAACACACCATATAGATTTAGAAGGACGATAAAGGTGGGTAAATGATGACAGAAGTTTTGTTTTAGCCTGAACTAGTGGTTTATTCCACTTCAGCAACTTTGTAGAAACCGCAGACAACTCTACTTTGTTCTGCAATGATTTATAACTCACTTCGGGCTTGTGCTGGAGCGAAAAAGAATCACTCATCCGACCACATCAAAGCACAACAGCTCACAGATCTGATATCACAGCTACATGAACATAATCAGTACTTTAACTCTGGGATCCAAACCAACAGCCCATGATGATGAGAATGAGTCAAACTGACAGAGAGCCCTAACAGAGTAGAGTGAGTAAATCAGACTCTCACCTTCCTCTCTGTCACTTTGGCCTGAACACATTCCCACTTCTCCTGCAGGTTGCGCAGGTCCAGTTCAGTGGTGCTGTCTTGACCTTCAGGGGTCTTGGCCAAAATCTGCTGCCCTCGGTCAAGAAGTTGCTTATATATTTCCTCCTTGGCTTCCAGTTTACTGCAGAGCTCCTACAAACAGAGACATCATGTTTACTGAACACTTGACATATGTTGACTATTCAAAGAGTTATTTCTGATGTTTGAGTGTAAATGTTTTCTTTATAGATCAGCAGAAATCACAAAGTGTGAGTTTATAAAAAAGTTTTTTTTTCTTTCGTAATTGGACTTTCATACAATTGTATAAAGTCTGAACTGCGTTGTTTTTTCCGTCCTCATTATAATATTTGAAGGTCTAGTTCAGCCAGAAATTACAATAACCACCCTGATATTTTAAACCTGTAAGAATTTCTTCTCTTTATGAAACGAAAAATGAGATTTTGGAAATCATGCAATGAAATTATAGACTAGTGTCTATCAGGAATCAAAAAGAATTGTCAATTTAGTTCATGAAACTCACGCTCTATATTTCTATGTAGTGCTTTTGTCATCTTTGGCGTCAAAATGATCTTTGTTCACTTTGGACCATTTGCTTGAGGCCATTTGACCAAGTTTCTTGCACAGCCTAATTGTTTGCTGCCTCAATATATCGTCAGGAGCTACGAATACTACTTTTGTGTTCCCTGATATGCTTTTTTAATTCTCAAAAATTAAACCAAGGTTTCAGCTAAAAATCTTCTTTACTGTTCTACTGAAGAAAAAAAGCTGTATTTTGGATGGCCTGAGGGTGAGTAAATTAACAGCAAATTTTCATTTTTGGGTGAAATGTCCTTTTAAGAAGGACAGAAAGTCATACGTGGACCACAAAACCAGTCATAAGGGTCAGTTTTTTGAAATTGAGATTCACACATCATCTGAAAGCTGAATAAATAAGTTTTCCATTGATTTAAGTTAGGATAGGAAAATATTTAGTCGAGATACAATTATTTGAAAATCTGGAATCTGAGGGTGCAAAAAAAATATAAATACTGAGAAAATCGCCTTTAAAGTTGTTCAAATTAAGTTCTTAACAATACATATTACTAATCAAAAATTATGTTTTGGTATAATTACGATAGGAAATTTACAAAATATCTTCATGGAACATGACCTTTACTTAATACTCTAATGATTTTACCCGTGCTACTTAAGACTGGTTTTGTGGTCCAGGTTCACATATGGGTTTGGATCGTCATGAGGTTGAGAACATGATGACACATTGTCCAATTTTGGGTGAATTATTCCTCTAAACAAGACTGTTGTGATAAACATTCTCTAATGAAATGCTTAGATAAACTAAGCAAAACTGCTCTCAATAACAAATGCGTAAATCTATGAATTACAAATGTTGATATGTAAAATAAATATTGTGTTTGTTAGTTGTTACAAGCTTGCCATCGGTGGCAGATCTGTTGTAGTATTAAACACATACCAGATGGGTGTTAAGCTGCTCTCGGGCCGTGTCTGGTAAGCCTCCGAGGGCCTTTGATGCTAACAGCTGACGCTCTGTGTCTTTCAGCCACTGCTGCATGTCTTCAATCTCACCATGGAAACCTTGAGCCTGAAAACAGACCAGCCAGCGTCACAACAATAGAGTTCACACATTCATTACCGCTGGCCGGAGGGGTGACATTCAATGGAGAGGGGCTTGAATAATGGGCACAGATTATTGGTCTTAAAATGCCAAGTTTGTAGGAAATCTCTCAATTCTGAAACAAGAACAATGCTGTCTGGATTCAAAAGCGTGGTCGATAAACAACTATGTATTTCCCAGCTCCCTGTTTTAATGTGGAAAAAATCTTAAAATCTTAATGTGACTTTTTTTTCTTTCTGATAGAATGTTTCAGGTCTATAGAGCAATTGTTTTTTTGTTTTTTTTTTCATTTTTCCATTCACAGGTTCATATTCATTGTATATTTTATATATGCATATAAAGTTGCTCTTTAGTCAACTTGTTATTAATTAATCATGTATCAAAAATTCTTTTTTGACATTTAAATAAAAATTTGAAACATTATGTTTTTTGTAATTGTTCTTTTTTCCTAATTTGTATTAGTTAAAACATTCACCGTCAACATTTCAGTGTTCGCATATCAAAGTAAACTCTTTGAGTGAGAGCATGTGTGTGTATGGACATCTAACTCTTTACTGCTTCTCCTTCACATTCTTTACGATTAAGAGAGGACATTTTTGGCCTCATGTTGAGAACATCATCAATCATATCTCCATTTTAGGAAATGCTCAGCCTCTGAGATTCCAGAGGGTTGCCAGGTCTCTGGCTGGCTCTTATCCGTTCCTGACCTGCAGCAGGGCACTGTCCAGAAGCTGTCTTCTCTGCTCAGTCTTCTCCAGGATAGTCCTCCAGCGCTGGTTGAGGTTCTCCAGCTTGTTCTGCAGACCTCGCGCCTCCTCTCCAGCGCTGGAATCAATGAGGTCACTGCCGGCCCTATTCACTGCTTCCACCGTGGTCTTATGTGCCAGCACATCGTTCTGCAACACCTACCGAATGGAAAGAAATGACATTACGTGAGATATGCAGGACATCCGAGTGGTTCTGTGGCTCAGCGGCCGCATTATGAAAATGATGAGCCGTGACATACGTGGTGCTTGGCGAGCTCGATCTCGATGGCTTTGGGGTCGCCGCAGGCCTTCCTCTGTTCACTAAGCAGCTCTTCAGTATGAGTGAGCCAAGCCAGAAGTTCATCTAAAGCATGCTGGAACTGCCCTAGAGCCAACAGAGCTCCCTCCAGCTTGTGCTACAAGAGATCAGGACACAGTCATTACAATAATGTTATGACTGCATAGTGTAGTGAAAAATCAAGAATTGTTATTTCTGTGCTGGACATGACATCAACAGCTCAATCAGGGGTGTGAGCTTTCGTTTTGGTAGTCTAAAGTCTGCATTACTGGAAATATGTCAACAATATGTTGCAGATATGCGATGAATAATTATTTAATCAACCTATTATGTTATAATAAAATAGGCCCGTATAATTCATTTCAATGCTGTGAAATTAATTTATAATATAATCCCTCTTTATTCTTTAGCACTTATGGCATTTCTTCAAAATGCTTTAATTTCCCTTATTAGGAAGGCAAAAAAAACATTAAAATGCACAATTATTGCAGGTATCTAAACAAAACTTTGATTAAATCAAATAACCACAATCAGATGATTAATCAATAATTGCAACAGGCCTAGATTTGCTTTCATACACATTTACAGTCTTTCTGGTCACACCTAAATTTTAAACCAATCAATTTCCAGTGGATAAAATCTGCTTCGTTCTTTTGAATATCCTGTTGCACTCTGGGATAGATCACAATACAGTCACAAAATGGGCCGTGAACAGCATTTCACACTGAGTTTAATGTTTAGATCGCAGTGTCTGACCTGTCTGTTGATAATCTTTTTATCCAGATTCTCCCAGAGCATTTTTAGCTCATTCATTGGCTCCAGGATGGGAGTGCGGTCGGCTTCTTCTACCACCTTCTTCAGCAGGAGTCCGGCCTGATGGTTCAGCCTTTCCATCTCGATCTGTAGCTGGTACGCATCACTTTTGAACTCCTTTACACACACACGACAGCACACGTTACATGATGAGTTTACTGTTTCACTATGGCTGCATTTGCACTGCAAGGCTTAATGCACTGATTGGATATTTAGATTTTTGCCCTCCTTTTTAACTTGGGCTAAAGACATATCTGAATGTCTTTATAATAATATGCTGCCAGGCTACTGTGAACAAACTCTGCCACTAGTAAATTCTTGTGTACAAATAAAATCTTCAGCTAAAAGTATGTTAATTCACCTGTGAACCATTTTAAGTCATGAATGGTTAAACATTTACAATTGTGCAGGCTTAAACCAACTGTGTAAGATGAAGCAAATGAATGGCTCTGTGTAAACACAGCTGCTGTGTGGTCTGTCAGCTCAATTATCCTCACAAAACAATCAAAAATGAAAGAGACCGGAGATAAATAGCTTTAAACTTTGATCTGGATCCACAATAACTTTAACGAAAAGCAACGCGTCATGGGTATGAGAAAATCTCCCCCACACAAGCAGTAAATCAATACCTTCAGCTCCTCGATCTGTTGTTTCACAGTCTCCAGGTCTGTGCCCACGGGCGACATCGAATCCAGTTTGCCTTCCATAATATCCACTGAGTCAAACATGTTCTGCACAGGAAGAGAAAACTATTGTCACAGGCTGCACAACACCCGCGCATTGCATCGAGTCGAGTTTCACTTATAGCCCCAATACAAATGTGGCTCAGGTGACAGTGAAAATGAACAAAACTAAGCCACACCTAAACCAATTCTACTCAGATCTGGAGTTTTGGGCAAACAAGTACAACTGTTTAATATTCCCAGCGGTCCCTTATAAGAGACTTTTTGAGAATGAGAAATAAATCAGCGACCAGCGTGAATCATTTGCTTAGCATGATTAAAGTAGGGCATGTTCTTGATCTGGTTACGCTATGGCAATGACAAAAAGCACTTCTTTTACACTCTTGGCACCCGCCTGGGCTGAATCATGTCACATGAATCATCCATTTAACATGATTTTTTCCTTCATGAACACATTCAGCATGATAGCAGATTAGACTATGCTGACTACAAGCTAGCTACTGAATTTTCCCATGACCGAATGACCACACAGATATGTGATTAGAGTCATCATGAGGGTAGTGGTCTGTGTGTGTGTCACATTTACCTGGAGACTGTCCTGGAATTGAACCGCATCTTGCATGGCTTCCTCTAGAGTCTCTACTCTCTCTTTCCACGTCTTATTCAGGGTTTCCCAAGCTGAGTTCACCTGAGGGACGTACGAGATGTGGTCAGACATTATACAGTGTGACGCCAACTCTGACTCATCCAGCACTTCAGTTACACCAGGAACACTTACATCCCAGGTCTAAAATGAACAATTTAACCAAATAACATCATAACTTATCTTCTACAGGATGGTTTTATTTTGATTTATAATTATTTTATTAATTCATTTTTTAAACTGCATGGAAAATTTCTCGAACTGAAGTATAAAACATAAATGAAGAACAATATTCCTACGTTTTGGTGACCAACGCCGGGCTAAGTGGCTAATATTTGTTTACTCTTTAATTTAATTTTATTGGTTTTGTCCTGCTTACACATTTAATGCTGGATAGACCTGAAAAGTTCAAATAGTCCAAGTTCAAAAGGATTTTTAAAACATGCAAAAGCAATGAAAAAATTTACCATAGTATCCATAATTTAAAAAAGAGATAGTTACCATAGTTTCTTACTAGAATGCTATTTTGGCATAACCTATGATCTTTTTTACCTAAACGCTTTTTCTCCTATGCCTTCATTACCTCATCTATACTTTTCTTGATCACTGGTTTATCAGGTTCTCCACACGCTGTCATGAGCTCCGCCCCCAGATTCTGGACCACATTCAGTTCCTCCTGCAGCCCGTCAATCTCTTCTCTAAAGCCCTGTGAAGCAAAACAACAAGAAGATGAAGATACTGCACAAAGCTGAATGACTATCAAACATCCTGTTCTTAAGCCTCCAGACCTCCACAGACTCTTGCTGTTGCTTGACCACTGAAGGATCGACTCCAGGCTCCTCCAGCTCTTTCAGCAGATCATGCGTGTCTTTGATGGTGACGATGAGAGCGCAATGATCGCACCAGAACTTCTCGGCTAAGTCCATGACATCCAGGAGCTTGGCCTCTCTTTCCTCCAGAAGAGCTTGGATGTCATTCCATAGAAACACCATCTGGTCCAGTTTATCTTGAACAGCTTCAAACAAAACCAAAAAAAAAAGCGTTTTGTCACAATGCTTTAAAACGAATAATCAGATAAGCCTGAGATGACAACAACATAGCTACCTTTGGCCGAATGGTCCTTGTCTGCTCCTTCAGAGCGTGCAATCATCTCCTCTCCTCGCTGCTTGAGGGTCTCATACGATGGCTGAAGCTTCTCCAGGTCCACATTCACAGCTTTGTTCTCTGATATCTGCTCACGGATCTTCTCCACCTCCACAGAAATGGACGGAGGCTGGCGCAAGCGTTCGGCAATGCGCTCCAGAGACTCCAGCATGGGGTCTATCTTATCATGGAACTGTGGAGATTATTGACAAGTAAAAGAGGTTATTTACATACTTAAAGGAGAAGTCCACTTCCAAAACAAAGACTCACATATAATGTATAATGTTATATCATCTTGTCATCCAAGATGTTCATGTCCTTCGTTCTTCAGTCGTAAAGAAATTATGTTTTTTGAGGAAAACATTTCAGTATTTTTCTCCATATAATGGACTGATATGGTGCCCCGAGTTTTGAACTTCCAAAATGCGGCTTCAAACGATCCCAAATGCGGTTGTAAATGATCCCAGCCAAGGAAGAAGGGTCTTAGGTATGTCGAAAAACTCAACAATCATATTTTCTCCCTCAACTTCAAAAATCATTTCAAAATCATCCTACATTGCTGCAGAAGTAACCTTAACCCTTAACAAAAAAAAGGTAAAACACTGATATAGGACGATTTCTAAGTTGAGGGAGAACATGAGATGGGAGTTTTTCGACATACCCTAACTGTCATGAACCAGAACAAAAACAGTCCAGGCAGAGTAAGACAAGACGAGCGTTTGACATTAAAAAGTATAAAAATTGTATTATTTTTATTAAAATAACCGATCATTTCGCTAGATAAGACCCTTCTTCCTCAGCTGAAATCGTTTACAACCACATTTGGGATCGTTTGAAGCCGCATTTAAACTGCATTTTGGAAGTTTAAAATCGGGACACCATATCAGTCCATTATATGGAGAAAAATCCTAAATAATAATTTCTTTATGGCTGAAGAAAGAAAGACATCAACATCTTGGAGGACAAGGGGGTGAGTACATTATATGTGAATCTTTGTTTTGGAAGTGGACTTCTCCTTTAAGTCTTGCTTAAGTATGCTTGCTTTTATCTTCTAATGGTGAGAGAGAGAAACAATAACCAATGCTACTAAAAAGAACAGAAATACTGAAATGTACCTGAGTGGATTTGGAGATGGCCTCATCCAGAGCACCAGCTCTGTGCTTGACATCGACTTTAAGCTGGCTGTACAGTTTGTCTGTGGCCTCGTACTTCTCTCTGATTGGTGCCCCCTCAGTGGGACTCAACTCCACCAACTGAGGTCCAGTTTTATTCATCTTGTCGATGTGTGGCTTGTGCTCTGCTATCAGCTCCCTCATTTGCTGGAGATGGAAAGTTTAATATAGTCAGAATAAAAAGCAGGATTGTTCATAACGTCATCATCGAAAGAGAAAAAAAACTGTTAAAGGTCAAACACAATCTGACAACATATCACACATATTTCAAATAGCATCTGTTTGGCCACTGATGTACAAAATACTTTATCCTCTTAGCCATTCTAATGAAGCACTAAGCCTTTCGAGGCGATGCATTACCATGATTTTGTAACAGCTAAGCATAAACCATCGCACGTAAAATCATATTCATATTCATTTGGATCCATTGAGGTGTTTACATGATAAACTTTCAGCCTTATTGAGCCATCAGTCTGATTTAAAACATTATTTGGGTGCATGTAAACATAGCTGATGTTAACAAACACGAACCTATCAGCTGTAAGTGCAATGCTAAACTTCATCAATGGTAAAATCAAATAAAATTTATAGTATTTAGTTCACATATATATAACAAAATTATTTTATTTCAGACAGATGATGAACAGCATCCATTAACAGGTTTGTGCTAAATTTGAACACAGTGCATGTGTGTTTTTGGCCCAGCTGAAGGGATTTTAATAGCTGTCACAGCAGGTGTATATCTTACTCTTAGCTCCTCTTGTTGCTGTCGAAGTGCTTCGTATTCAATGGCCGGCTGGGACAGCTGAGTGAAGGTAGTTCTCGTCTCCTGCAGCCATGGCCAGAGTTCATCGTATGTCTCCCAGAACTGGCAGGCTAGAGAATGAGCTCTCTCCAGCTGCAGACAGCGCTCCGAATTGAGCTGACTGACCACATTGTACTTCTCTGACAATGCCTGGAGCTTCACCTGCATGAAACCACAGAGATTTTAAAACTCTACTGTACACAGATTAGGGTTTTTTTTATACATTTTCTTTTATTTACCCTCAGTGCTTCCTTCTCTGCCTCATCTTTGTTGTTCATAATGGCCTCCCCGGTCTTTACAATGTCATCCACAGCATCTTTATGTCTCATAATGTCCATGGAAAAGCTCTGCAGGAGAAATCGTGCTTTAGATAATGTGTGCTTTACAATGTACTGTATGTTTCTGTGACTGTGCAGGTTAGAGACGACCATGAACACATGACTGACCTTCTGAGCCTGTAACTGAGCTGTGGTCTGCTCCGGCTCAAGCCTGACATCTCCGACACAAGACAACTTCCTTTCTGCCTCCGTCAGCCACTCAAGCTCAGTGTTGGCTGCCTGCTCAAACTGCACATCAGGGAAAATACGTTCAAACACTGATGTGTGACTGTGCATATCACATTTCCATACACTTACGGCACTTCTTACAAATCAGCACAGATTTAACTGACATATAATTTAATATATATAATGTAATACTAAATCAAATTAAATCATTATAACGCATATCAAGATTTACTATGTAGACATATTCATATGTTCATAATGAACAGTTTCTTCTCCAGTCCACCCAGAGAATTAAAGGAAACAAAGCTGCTAAATCATGCCACAGAGAAATTCACACATCTATGAGCTCATTAATGATTCCCCAGATTTGCATAACAAAACATATTTAACATTTAGCAAAGAAATTAGCCAGTCAGGTAATTTGCATATAAAAGTCTAAAAACGATATGTTTAATTCTAAGAGTGGAAAACGCTCATGAAGAAATATAAGACCTTGGTTCAACAAACACTGACTAATATTATAATTGAATGCAAAATGTCACAAAAATGTTCCTCTATTTCTCTTTATAATGACCAAACTTAATAATAATATATTTCAAATGTATTATTTTACTTTACAAATTATTTACAAACCTAGGCGAGTCAGCTACGCATGAATTTATTAAGTCTTCTCACTAATGTGATGCAAATGTAATCAATCTGGGTCACACTCCATTAGTATATTATGTAAATACCATCAAGGCAGCACAAAAGGATAAATTAAGTTTGAATGACTATAAAGCACCAAGAATTAGCACCACAATGAGGCCAATGACCCTTGGCAGCAATCACAAGCGCTGCATTGTTTGGGCGCTTCAACAAACTTCATTGTGAATCTAATAGAAGGGTGGTGTTATTTTTTCAAGCAGCTGAGAACCACCATACATACCTGCTGGGATTTTAAGATGGCAGCTCCAGTCTGGTCTACATGCTGTGTAATGGCATCGCTGGCCATTCTGTAGCGCTCGTTGTCATCTGTGACCATCCTGTCCAAGCCTTCTCTTGCTCGCCATGGAACGAGTTCCAGCAGAGCGCTGCTTACTTCATTAAGAGAGTCTACCAGTGGCTTCTGATCCTTCACCTCCTTCATCAGTGTCTGGATGTGACAAATAAAGAAGCAATTTTAAAGTGACACATCCACCATTTCTGACAATATTTAAATACTGATATCATAAACACTTTCTGTGCGTGTCTTGTTGTTTTTTTAAATTAAACATTTGTGAAATAAGATTTTTTTGGTAACATTATGTACTGTACTTACTAGAGTAATAAGAGTCAATTTTGCAATAATAACAAGCAACTAATTCTAAACCAAACCTCAACCCTTCAGTAACATGTGTTGATAATTAATATTACTCAGTACTTATTTGTGACCCTGGACCACAAAACCAGTCATAAGGGACAATTTTTTGAAACTGAGTTTTATACATCATCTGAAAGCAAAATAAATAAGCTTTCCATTGATGTTATGGTTTTTTAGGATAGGATAATATTTGGCCGAGATACAACAATTTAAAAATCTGGAATCTGAGGGTGCAAAAAATCTAAATATTAAGAAAATCCAAATGAAGTTCTTAGGAATGCATATTACTAACCAACAATTAAGTTTTGATATATTTAAAGTAGGAAAATTACAAAATATCTCTATGGAACATGATCTTTGCATAATATCATAATGATTTTGGCATAAAATAAAAAAATCGATAATTTTGACCCATGCAATGCATTGTTAGCTTTTGCTACAAATATACCCGTGCTACTTAAGACAGGGTCACATTTGTGTAATGACACTGTAACAACAACACCTTACAATGACACTGAAAGAATCACAACTTTTTCGCCAGTGACTTATTTTCCTCAATTATTCTGCATTACTTATTAAACATCAACATTATTTCGGCATTAACAGGGCGGCCATCTGTCCAGTTTTAGACCTGATGAGCCCGGTTTCCTGTCCGGCTACACAGTTTTGCTCTAATGATGACCCACTCATAAAGACACTCGCTTGCTTCGTTCTTGCATGAATCAGCTGTTTTGAAGGAACTGGTTAAATCAATCAATGAATGACTCACTTATTAAGAAAGTGACTTGCTGCTACATTTTGTGTCTTATTATTCTAACTCTATTTTTGAATACATTTAAGAATTTACAATTTACATACATACATGCTCCATTAAAATGAGTCAACAACTTCATTGGAGTTACACTGGATTTTAATTTTCAGTCAAGTTTAATTTAAAATCAGCTTTGCCTTATCTCTTTCTGTTGAGCTATAATACTGGATTGCATAGACCAAGTAATTGGTCTGGCACATCTAAGCACAGTTTGAGAGTCTTCTGAAACTGTAAAGTACACAAATGCAGAGGAGACTTACAAAACTCTGTTTGTTTGGTACTATAAGTGCCTAGCAGAAACACTTGAGATCTCATTTGTTCTTTTTTTCCATGGGTTAAAATGCAGCTGCAGTACTGTCACTTACTTTCTGCCTGTCTTGTAAGTGAGTGAGCTGCTCTCCGACCGGCTCTTGAGCTTTAAACGTGGCCAGCTCAGACTCGACCTTCTCCAACCAGGCGTTCAGCTCCTCATGGGTGTTTTGCAGCTTTGTGGCAAGAGACAGGGCTTTGTCCAGAGTCTTTGAAACACTGTTGCTCATTGTGTTGATCTCTGAATACCTCGTCTTTATTCCATCTAGTTTACCTTGTATGACCACAACCTCATCGCCTGAATGAAAGTGCACACACACGATAAAGACATTCATACAGTTTGAGAGCACAGAAAACATTTCAGCTAACAGGAAATCTTCTAAATGTTGACTCAGGTTATGCAAATATAAAAAAAAAATCGTAAAAGAATGGTTATTGCATTTGTTACATACTTGATATACAAACTTGAATTGCAATAGAATTATCTAAATATCAATCATTTAGCTATGTTTTTTATAAATCTCACCTGTAGTCTGTTTTAGCAGTTCTAACCCATTTAGTATGGCCTGTTCAATATTTTGTTTCCTTGACTCAATGTCTTCATGAAGAGCCTGGACATTGAAACAAACATCAGTCACCAGCATGTTCTGACAGAATAATCCAAAACCATACCACGCCACTTAAGACAGAAATGAAAAGAACAAAACAGGGGAAGGAAGCCTTATGAGGAGGAGCATGTAAAGTACCAGCTGCTCAGCATGCTGTTTTGTGAGGACGGCCGTCGTGTAGTCTTTGACCGAAACTTCGTTCAGTTTGCCGTACACCTCATCGAGCCAGGTCATCAGAGCCACTTCGTCCTCCCCAAAGAGCTGCGCATTAGCCAGTGCCTGCCGCAATAACTCGGCCTTCTGGCGGCAATGCTCCTGCAGCTCGATATAGCTTCTGTTCGTGTTGTCAAGCTTTGCCTGCACCAGCTCCTTGTCATCCACACAGCTGACCGCCCGTAGAGACTGGCCCAGACTCATGGCCTGGTACAAGATCTTACCACGGCCCAAAACCTCCTCCTCTAAAGCCTGATTACCATGGAAGTCACATGACCGGGGTGCAGAAACCATAATAACAAAAAAAGAATGGGTCAAATGAGAACATAAACAGAAATGCAGGGAAAATGAGGTAATGGATAAAAAAAGTAAAATACGATGGAAAACAAACTAAACATGGTAATGGGACTAAGCTGTCGCTACAGATGGCTCTGTACCTTATGCTGAGAAATTTGCTCCTCTAACTTGGACGTCTGGGTGCCGATGGGCTCTGACTTGGCTAGTCTTTTTTTTCGGTAGCTGTGAGCCACTCCGTCAAAGGCTCAAGGGTCTCATGGAATTGCTGTGCCACCACCAAAATATTCTCCAACTGCTTTTGTCTGCCAAAAACATTGCAGTTAGTTTTATGACTGTACATGACTGGGTTTGATTATACTGTACAGACACAGTCCTTTACTCATGAAAAAGACAAATTATATCTTATGAGCAGAGTCAGAAAACAAGAACTGATTCATATTTAGAACTGTAACCTAAGATTTGTCCACCATTTTTTTTTTATTATCATGTTTTACAATTAAAACATGATAATAGTCTACTCCTATTTAACTTGCCAACAATAGGCACTTCATTTCCAAAATGCAGAAATACATTTGTGCTAATATTTTTACCTGTTCTCAGCTTTCTTAAGTAGGGCGTCCCACCTTTGCCCCAGGCATTCAATCTCTCTCGCAATCTTCTCCTTATCAACAGTATCAGCTAAGTCCGTCACCTTCCGTCCCTCTGTCTTAATCAGCTCCACCGTGGCTCTCCTTTCATCCAGTAGTCTCTGCAAGAGCTAGACAGAGCCAGCAGAAACAATACAGTGATGCATAAAACCAAAAGACAGATTTCACGTCAGCGAACTAATTCTAAGCATTTCTGATGTTGTACCTTCTGTTCTTGTATCTGTGCTTTCACCACTTTGAATTCTGCTGATGGAGGCTTCTGATTGGCCACCAGCTCCTCTGTGTCCGTGAGCCAGCTGAGAAGAGACTCCAGTGCATCCTGGAACCTGCCACAGTGCAGCAGGGCTTCATGAAGCTGAGCTGATCGCTCCGCAACCTGAGAAGATCACACATACAGCAGTGCTAAGGAAATCTTACAGCTGTAGCTTGGCATGCTAGAAAATACTCAAACTGTTGGTGTAGCATCTCGTAGTACACTGATTCTTGTTATAAAACTTTGGATATTGGAAAGGCTACACTATTTTACAGACTATTCTTAAACTACTGAAAAGGTAATGGCATCACTACTTGTTAGTTACTCACCAACACTGGCAAACATTATGACTGTTATGAAAACATTATGAGCATTCCAGAGTGCAGTGGACAAAGAAATCAAACAATTCGCACATGATTTTGCACCTCTTCAACTGCAATATAAACATTTTTTGACACTAGATGAAGAGTGGGTCTTACTTTTTTGTTGAGGGTGTTCCATCTGGTGTTGGCCTCCTCTAGATCATGATCAAGTTTTTTGGTGTTGGTGCCTTTGGGGGCATTTTGGATCAGTGCCTGGCCCAGAGTGTTCAGCTCCTGCAACTGGCTCTGCAGAGACTCGATGACGTCCTTCTGGAAAACCTGTAAGTGATAAATATAGAAGAACAATAAAAACCCATTGAAAAATGTAAGCTATTCGATCTTCATAACGTTCAGGCAATCATTAAAGAAAGTGCAATCTCTTGAGGTCACTTGTTCAAAGCTAAGAACACCACATGGAGTTCTCAGTTAAGAATCAAATTTGTCTTAGATGTTTCTCCTAAAATTCATCAGCAGAAAAAAACAATGAAACAAAACAAAAAAAGACTTGTTGAGCATACAGTAGCTACTACTACAATCTTATTCTAAGGACCAACATCCACAACATATGCTAGTGGTCAGCTAAGTTGATCTTTTTAGCAGGGTAACTAGATATGTTGTAGCCAGGAGCCTTATAAGGTGAGGCTCTTCCACTGAAATGGGCACTATGTGCACTCTAACACCAGTCAACTGGTTGTTACGAGAGGCTGCTACTCGGTTACAGCCAGCTGTGCACAATCACAACATCTGAGTCACTGACCAGCAATCACGATAAACCTAATTCAGCTTTCTCCTAATCTGATAAAGGCCAAACAGCGCTAGCCAGCCTCCCAGGAAACACTAATCAAACGATCAACATTCGCCGGCTATTTTGGGGTACCTGGGTGGAAGGCAAGGCCACGAGTTCCATCTGCGAACATTCGGCTATGGATGTTAACAGACTCTCTATGTCTTCATCGTCCACATGTTTTATTCCATTGGGGAAACCTGCCTCCCTTTCAACTAACAACAAGAAATCCTCCAAGTCTGCCATTTTGGAGTCCGTAACTCTTTGCTCGCATTCATAACACTTTTCGTCCTTGGTTACATGTTGTTCTAGATTCTGCCGGCAACGTGAAAGTGTCTTTGGTTCTGTCACCACAACACTCAGCAGCTCACAGTCGTCCTGCGAACAAGCGTCTTCGAGAAGTTCAGCTGTGGGTAATTCCTCATATCCTGAGAATGCTGTGGAGTTCTGTGTTTTACTACTTGACTCTGCCAGCGTCCTGACATTTATATCTAGACATTCGCTATTAGAAAAAGCGTGACCCACACTGAGGTCTGAGTTGTACATATTGTTATGTTGTTGGCTTCCGAGCGTCGATGCGTCTGTGTAATACAGCAGAGTGGATAATCTGTCTTTCACTGGCGAGAGGGGGAACTCTTCCTGACCGGAGCTGAGGGAACGCCCTGGCTTCAGGTCCCCTGATACGTGCACCCCCTCAGCAGAAGAGAGGCTTCTTGTGCCAGGCCCGGGTCGCCTTTGGGCTCGTGGGTTTCGTTGTTCTCTTTCCACAGTGGGACTGCACAGACCCGAGTCGCCTTCTGAGGTAAGAGAGTTCGTCATACTACTTCCTTTTCCCACTCGACCCAACCCATGCTGGCCCGGTCCATCGTTGCACAGCGTTCCGCTGCAGCTGCCGTACTCGCTGTGGTTTGCGGGGGCGAAGGTCCGCCAGGAACGGCGGTGCTGAGCCGGCTCCCTCTTCTCGCCCGCTGGCCGTGGCTTACACAGCATGGTGTCTGCACCCCGGATAATATCTCCATTAAGCTTCAAGCCGTCAAACACGACCCGCTCGTCCAAACGCACCGCCTCCCTGCTGCGGAGCTCAAAGGCACTGGAGGAGGCCAAGACGCCGTTCCCACAGAGTGCGCTTATGTCCAGGGTGCGATGACTATATGGTAAAGTGCCGACTAAGTGTCTTGAGGCCAGGCTGCCCTTAGAGCCTGAGTCGATTTGCTCATTCAGACGTACTGTGTCATAAATGGACCTCTGAGGAACATAACAGTCATCGATGTTGAGGTCCTCCTCCTCTCCTTTGCCCACACAAGAAGGGTTCTGCCGCAGACAGTCTGGTCTACTCAGAGGTTTGCCCATTATGACAATGACTTACAAATGACTTCTAACAATGAGGTAAAGCTTTTCAGTGCAACAATCCCGAACAGACATGAAAACATCAAAGAAACTTTACAAAAGCCAAAAGGGAGTCTTTACTTTTGCAAATCACTAGGCAAACACTTTACCCCAAAGAAAATAAATACAGCTGTAAAAGTAAACTATAAACTTCTTATGAATATACAATTTAAAACCAAAAATTAGAATACTATAAATCTGATAAAATTTATTTTATAGAGGTGCTAAAAAATAAAGTTAATGAAAAAATAAATTTTTTGTTATTTCTAATACACATCACTTCTTCCTCTTATACATCCTTTTCCAAAATGACAATCCTGCTGGTTTCCATTTCTCCCCATTGTCACAACTTGTCATTGTTGCCTGTTTCCTTAGCTCTTTATAACTCCATCACAGTCGTCATCCAGTGCAAAAAAGTGCTTGGAATTTTAGAATTTCCTGAGAACTCCCGTACAGTCATCCACGCAGAGGTATCCTGCATGCATAATGGTGGCATATCCTGATACAAATCCTTAAATCTGGGAAAACAAAGCCATAAGCTCCAGGAGAAACAAAAAGCCGCTCCTGCTTCTCTTGCGGTCCAACCGGCAATGACAGACACCCTCCTGGCACAGGGCTCAAGGCCCCGCCCCCCCTCACATTATTCAGGCAACATCTGCCACAGCTCCATTTGTGCGGTGACCGGCTCATGCTGATTGGTAGATGCTTGACCCTCTTTTAATTCTCCCCTTCTGTCTCCGTGTCCCATTTGACTTAACTTCTTAGTGTGCTTCTGCTCTGACAGCAGCTCTCCTCTTCTTGTCAGGGGAGGGCAGAGAGAGAAAAAAAGCAAAGCTACAAAAGTAACCGGCACCCTCTCCGATGACATCACACAAGGCAGAAATAGATACGCATTCTGCTCTCTTGCCCTCTCCATCCCTTGTTTCCCCTCCTCTCCGCCTGGTGTTTTGGAGCCATGGAAGAGCCTGTAGTGTCTCATAATTACAGAAGAATGCTGAGGGAGGAACTAGATAGGGGGTAATGAAACACCGTAACCTGTGCCAAGTGCGTGACAGGTCTTTTTTCATGGCAAGTGGACAAGGTGGGAGAAGCAATGGATTGAAGGGTAGACTGAATAAAGAATGCAGTTTGGTTTCTGGTACTTGTCAATTTGACTTGTCAGATAATCTCTAGATACATTCTAATCCCATGATAGTGCCTTTCAAAATGAATCTCACTGTATACGAATTTGTACAAGAATTTTTAGCAGTCATTGAGCGCAAAAGGAACTTTTATTCACCTTAATTCGCCTCAGGAGTAATTCATAGGCAATTGTCCGTTACAATGCCATTATCATGTACATGGACACTGCAGCTGGGATTATGTTTTGCAAATGAATTTAGGGTAAAGATTATGTAAAATGTAACAACTTATATGAAAGAATTATTTTATATACATATAAAATGTATTAATACGAAATGAAATAATTAATTTTATGAAGTATGATAACTGATATATTTATATTTATTGACCTATTTATGTGACGTTATCTGTATGGGAAACCCATAATTAATGTGATACTTGTGCTGTCTTCTGTGACATTTCAGCTTTGCTGATTGTGTAGGAAGTAGTGAACAGCGCGTAGGTGTCTGGGAGTCAGTACACAGCCTCTGTGTTAGCGAAAAGAGGAAATCAGGAAGCTGGAAGAGGTGAAGAGGTTAAAGATATGTGTGGGATTCAATGAAGGATATTTTGAAATAATCCAGGCTGTGAATTAAGAAAGGCAGTACATTTGTTTTTATAGTTCCAAGGTCCAAGTCTCTAATGTCTCGGAGACGTGTTTACTGCTGTTGACGCCACAGAGACGTCTCATGAAGCAAATAAAAGGGATTTATCTTTCTATGACGCCATTTATTTGGACGAACTTGAGCATTTGCTGTGCTTTACAGCTGCTTGATTTTGTGGCCTTATTTATAAAAACGAGCAGAATTTCTGTGTAATTTGTTTATAAATCTATTCTTATGTAAAAGTGACAATTTATGTAAGAATGATTTTACAAACAATTTACACAGAAGTTTAGGCCCTTGGAGTTTTGACCACGTGGCAAAAACTTGCAATCCAACCTTTTAAATGTGGATGAACAAATGATCTGACCTGATGTCAAATGTATAAAATCATTCATTTAAAATCAGACATGATCGGAAACAATGCCTGTCTGTGCACAGAAACAGGGCAGGGATGTTTCCTCATCCGAAAAAAAAACTCTGTCAACAAAATCTCTCACCATTCACACGAACAATACCCACAGGCACTGAAACGCAGAACTATTATTTAAAAGAGAACAAAGGTTTCGTTGGGAAAAAAATAAAAAAAATCCTCAAGCACTCGAGGGCTGAGATCCGTTGGGCGAAAAACGTTATCTGTCTCTCTTTGTCACTGTCCTATGCAACATGATCGCAGTGAAATAACAACTTCATCATAATGCAACAATGTGCATAAGTTCCAGTGCTGTGCTGGTGGAGGGTTTCAGGTTCCCTCTTGTGCGTTTGTACGGTGAGTCAGGCTGATGAGTCAGCTCAACACTGGGGGCCTCACAAAGACCCTTTCCCATCATCACTTATGGAAATACGAATAGCTATGATTCAAGAGTCAGAAATTCCCAAAGGTTCACAGAAGACATTAATGTCCTCCAAGTGTAAAACTCACCGCCACAATGTCAGGGTGTCGTGGGTGGATTTCCGACTCATGGCTTAAGTCCATGTATATTTGGTTTATTCACAAATGAATTTGCTGAATTGAAGAAACAAAAGATAAGGATAAACAAGTGACTTCAGACATGTATATTCTTAAATGACAGAAGCAGATTTTGGAGAAAAAAGTCTCTGTCTTTGTGTTTCACAATCTGGGTCATTTTCCTGAGTTCAATGGCCGTATCAATGAGAACAAAGCTGATTTTCCAGCAGCAGCTGATGTAGCAGTGATCATCCATCCAGACATTGAAAAGAACAAAAAGAAAGGGGGAGCCCGAGCAACAAGGGGCCAAATTATCGTCTGAACAGCGGCAGCTGATGCTTCAGCACAGCGCATGGATGTCCATGTTTGATTCATATGCATGTCCAAATATAGGTCAAGCTTCTTTAAGCTTCAAGCATTTAAAGGATTTCTGGACCATTTTTATCTCACTTTAAGTCTTGACAATGGTTTTAATCAGGACTGATATTGTAAATATCACATTGTTGTGTTTAGCAGATTTCTGTCACTGTTGTAATAACATTACAATATTATCCATCCTATTATTTTTTCCTTTGATTTCCCTTAGTAGCAATTAGACTGTAACAAGAACAGAGAAATCTACTCCAGGCCTTTTGTTTATGACAAGAAACACACTGCGTTGCCATAACAAAGAAAAAGAAAGAAGGGCATAAGCTACATTTTTGAGCATCTGAACAATCCAGAAATTCCTGCAGCAGCATGATTTTCCAAATGATGTACCGCTTGAAATATGGGCTCAAAAAAGGTCCAAGAATCCAAACTGACCAAGGCTAAGATGTAATTTTTGAGAGATGAAGTCAACTTTTCTAAAAATACTACGGGTAAATACAAGTTAAGCTCCGTGGTTTGCATCTGTGGCACTGAAAATCATTTCAATTCACCTCTTAAGTTTGTCAAAACAAAAATCACTACAGTGAGACAAACAGAAATTGTCTTGCACTATAGACTATAGGCTGTGACTGTATAACTGTCAACAGGTTTTTTTTTTCTTCAAATAAATGTTATACATTTCAGTAGTAATTTTACTGTAGTAATTGACATGCTAATTATTGCCTGTGGCAATTTCACAATAACAATTAAGGTATGTTTTTATATAGAAACAACATCATAAATATGCATTGAATGCAACCGCACGTTCTAACATAAAAAGGCTAAAGAGATTTGTCAATATATCATAATCAGTTTTCTCACATTTTGCACAAGAAGAATCTTTTGCACAACAGAATTTTTACCTATAGCAGGTCCAAATTCAGGAAAAAATAATTTAGCTTGCAGCTAAAAATAAGAAAGCTTAAAAAGCCTATTGTTTGCATTTGAATGGAGAGGCCTGCTCTAGCACTCACTGACAGGGCAAGGAGCAGAAGTCAGATCCCACTACTTTTCACTGGGCCACTATGATACACGGCACCCCACTGGCCCCCAGCTGGCTCACCGCACATTCGCAACAATGCCCCATCAGCTGACGTCCTTTTGTTAGCACCAGATGCTCACAGACATACTGAACTGTCTAGAGAAGGTTCTAACACGTGGCTAACAGACAAAACCAACATAACTCATGAGTAAGACAGCAAAAATCATCCTGTAGAACCATCCTATTTCATTAAACAGTAGCCCCTAAATTAAAGGTTTTTGTTTATTTATTTATTTTTGGAAACATTTAATTTTTGTAAAATGTGGCATTGTGGCGTTGTTTTCTTCATAACAAAATTGCACATATTTAAGTGTAACTTAAAGGTAAAGTGTAGCTTCTGTGCTACTAGGGCACCATATGTCCAGTCTTCAGTCTAATAGGCTGAGTGGCCTAACTAGGCACAACATAACAACACAGGCTACGTCCACATTAATCCGGATACATTTGGCTTGTGAGTTTTCTTTTTAAAATGCTCTCTGTCCACACTAGCAAATGTTTCTCATCCCCACTGAAACGTAGGAAAACGTTAAATTCGCCATACTGTGCATGGATGATACTCACTTAGATGATATAGACGGAACAGACATAATAAGTTTTAACACAATTCTTCATCATACACTGTCGCGAGCTCTCATGTTTGCACAAATAACAGCCACAATTACCGGTATAAAAATAGATATATATTGGTACAACATGCGTCATCGTTCTCAAAAGCTATCGTTTTCACAGTCCACACTGCAACGCAAAAATGGCGTTTTCAAATTT
Organism: Labeo rohita; assembly: GCF_022985175.1. Classification (NCBI taxonomy): domain Eukaryota; kingdom Metazoa; phylum Chordata; class Actinopteri; order Cypriniformes; family Cyprinidae; genus Labeo; species Labeo rohita. The sequence continues at coordinate 2,013,620 of NC_066881.1, read as the reverse complement.
ATCCACTTTGGAAAACGTTTTCAAAAAGCTCAGTTTTCCTTGACCAAAAACGCCATCTCAGTGTAGACGGAAGGCCAAAACGGAGGGAAAAAGATGTGTTTTCAAACGAAAACGTAGTAGTGTGCACATGGCCACAGACTCAACCGATGGTGTGCATTTGTCTGAACAATGTAACATTGGGGGAGTGACTAAAACTTGTTTGAAATTCTTTTTGGTGCTACTAGTGGCCAATTTAGAAACAGATCTTGTTCATATTAAAATGCAAAGCTAACATTTACTTCACGACCTTTAATGTGTGAGACTAATTCATATTAACTAATGCTATGTTGCTATTTTTAGTGAAGCCTTTCGAGGATTATGTCATGTGAGAACAAAAAAACATGAGTTCATTTACAGTAATGTTACCTGGTTACTTTTTCCATTAAACATGAGATGGACAATTTTCAGAGTTCTTATTCAAAGTATATCAATCTTTTAAAATGTCAGTGACTGCTATGTATCTTGTAGAAGGGTAACAGAACAAGGTGAGACATGTAATAAATCTTAATTTTACCTTAAATGACTCCAGTTGTTGGTTAATGACTTCAGTTTCCAATCCAACAGACTCTTGGGACTCCTCTTGTTTTTCAGCACTGCTCAGTTTGTGGGTAAACTCTTGCGCTTTGCTGTAGAACTCCTCCAGATGACTGAGGCTCTCCTCAACCTGTTCTTTTCTTCCCGAAGCTCGGTCCATCAGCTTTCCACACTGCTTGCCCAGGGTTTCCAAGTCTCTCTTCAGACCTAGGAGATCTGGTGAGGCCTCTGACTCCAGCATCTTCTTGCAACTGTCTCTACCATTGGCTGTGTTGGTCATCAGATCCTGAAGTTTAGCAACAAAGCCTTTGATAGTGTTTTGCTGATCTCGTAATGTGTCAAGATCCCTGCCTACAGAAGGCATACTATCTAACTCATCGTCCAGGTCTGTGAAGTTCGCAAACATTTCGCGAATGTTGTTCTGGAATTGTCCAATGCCCTGGAGTTTGTTCTCCAAGGTGGAGCAAGCATCCTCTACCTTTCTGGTAATTGACATGTGGTCTTTTTCCAAGCTGTCTGCCTGAAGAAGAAGGTCTGTCACACCCTCCACCTCAGAGGCATCAACCACAAGACTTTTTGCAATATCTTTGAGATGCTCAATCTGTTTGTGGACACCCTCTAAGCTGTTCTGCTGAGCCTTCATATTGGTCAAGTTTTTACCACTGTAGGCCTGGACACCTAAAGCTGAGTGAGAATCGAGTTGTTTCCTGGCACCCTCTAGCTGTCCTTTGGCTTCTTTCTGTAAGTCGTTGAACTCTTTCAGTTTCTGCGAGATATTTTCTAACGATTCTCTTTTGAGCGTTAAGTCTTCAGTCAGCTTATCCACTCTTTTACCAGTGGTTGCCTTTTCCTCCCTAACCGTATCACCATCTGACGTGACTACCTCCAGGAGGCTGTCTGCAGCAGTGTTCATCATCACAACTTGCCCTCTATGCTTGTCCACATCCTTCTGGATGGCCTTCAACTGCGAGAGGGAGCCCTCGAGTTCCACCGAGTTCACGCTGAGCTTCACGTTCTTCTCCTGGTCTTCACACTCTTGCAACCATGAACTCAGTTTCTCAGAATGTTCCTTGAACTTCTGTGCCCTCTGCAAGGCCCCTTGAAGCTTTTCTGCTTGCTCAGCATTACTTTTCTTGACATCGTCCCAGTTGGTCCGTAGAGCAGAGAGCTGTCCCTGAAGGGCCACCTTTTCTGCACCCTCTGTGCTCTGGAGGAGAGCTTCTCCTTCTTTAATGATGGTGTTATAAGGTTCTTCATGGTCACTAATGGCCTTCTGAACAGCACTGTTCTCCTTGAGACTCTGTTTTAACTTCTCTGCATTAGCAGAGATGGACTGTGGCTTACACTGCTCCTGCAGAGCTTGATTCAGCCAGGCTTGGAAGTCCTTAGATGTCTGATGGAACTGCTGGGAGCTGGCAAAGGCTGAGTTGAGCTGCTCAATCCGCTTTCCTGGTGAACACAAGGTAAAATATAAGAATGTTAGATAAGAAGTCTCAACAGTTGTCACAATTATGTAATACTGTGTCCGAGCAGGGCATAACATGACAAGTCTCAAGCGTCAAGCAATTTGTCTGCTCTGACTGAATGCGAAAATGCTATATGAAGAGACAACATCACAGCCATTTGGAACATAGCTGGTATTTGCTATAGAGCTACAGTATGTGGAGTTTATGGGGAAACTCAACACTTTGCAACAGAAATAAAAACTAAGCATGTCTTGTCATGAGTTGCTTGTCAAGGTTGGATATTTGACACTTGAGACATGTGGAATCTGCAGACTTTTTTTGTTGTTTGGCATTTTTTACACTGATTTTGGGGAGGGATGAGTGGAACTGAATTAAAATTACTAAAGTGTGTTCATCCTAGCTGCATACTTGAAAAATGGACATGCACAAATTCATATTCTAAAGACATCTGCATAGCTTTTGGCATAGTTATATGTGCAAATATTCTGTGATGTTGCAGAGAGAAGACAAGAGTATCTGAAGTAAACTACAATACCTGCTTTGTCCTCAAGTTGTCTAAATGGTTTAGTGATGCCCTCAAGCTGTTTTGTCAAGTCTGCTCTAAGATACTCTTCAGTCACCATGGCAGAGAGTTCAGAGCAAAGGGTTTCTGCCTCCTTCAGCCTCTTCTTCTCCTCTCGTAGCTGAGACAAGATTGCATTTGTGGCTTCAATCTGCTTCTTGACTTCATCAGGTTGGGTGCTGAGGGCCTGCTGGTTATTAAGTTCAGTCTCCAGGCAAGTGGCACTTTTACTGAGGCTTTGCAAGAGCTCCTGGAATTGAGTGGTCTTAACGACAGCCTGCTCAATGAGAGCGTCTCTCTGAGACAGCTGACCTGTCAGAGCCTGCCACTTCTGGGAAATAGACGCCAGCTGTTCTTTAACCTGCTCTGCGGCAGGATCTTGCTGCTCTGACGCACTAGCGATTGCTGTGGCGGCCTCACTTAACTTCTCATACTGAGGCTTGCGACTGTCAAACTCCTTGAGGAGAATCTAATCAAAGAAACAACAGATGAAATTAAGTAATACGCATTAGGGGATAGCAAATCTTCAGTTGCATGAAAACTCGTTTACACTGCTCTTTTTCTGTATGCTTTCATTGAACCAAGGTTTATAAAACTCCAAAAACAATAAAAAAAGAACTTTAAAACTTGAATGACCAGTTTCACTATTAACAAGTTGCTTATTAGCATGGATATTACTACTACTTATAAAGCACATATTAATGTCTTGTACCACATGACCATGTTAATCTTACCCCATACCTAAACTTAACTACCTCACTAACTATTAATAAGCAGCAATGAGGCAAAAGTCATAGTTAATAGTCAGTTAATAGTGAGAATTGGACATTAAAATAAAGTGTGACCAAAAGCACATGTGTCCATATGACCAGTTTACTATGTTCCCAGTCTTCTCAAGACAAAAGACTGCTTTGATTGAGGATGCACTGAAATGTGAGTAACTATTTACTTAAAATCACATCAATGATACTAAACTCTATTGGTGATTAACCAAGTGTGATGTGCAAACAAGAGCTGCAAATGGTTTTCAAAGGAAGACGACTTTTGATGTGTTTCTCACACAAAGCCATTATATGGCTTCAAAAAAAAAACAAACAAACAAAAAAAAAATTGTTCTTTTTTGTGGGAGAGTCTTATGAATTACTTTTATGGCACTTTAATGTTATTTTTTCAGCCTCTGATCACATCTGTTGTATAGAACAGATAAAGCACAGCAGGGACATTCTCCAAAACATCTTTTCTGCTCCCCAAAAGAAATTCACATGGATTTGGTATAACATTAAGATGAGAAAATAATGATAATCAACAAAAGCTACATTTTCCAAATCATTTCTGAAGCTCAAGTGGAAATATAACTGCTAAGAATCACTGATCCTGAAAATGTAAATGAAAACGATGCAAGTACTGCCTCTGGTTTGGAACAGTTGTTGAATAAACAATTGATCTGAACTATTATTGCCTGTATATCTGCTTGACTGACACTGAGAGAGCATTGATTTGGTATGATGTTGGTTCAATATAAAAATTACATTTTTAAAAATAGCTTAGATGTAGTAAACTACTTTTGCGATGTTGCTGTAGCTTAGCTTGCTACATTTCCCAGGAGGATAGCTCCATGTAGTGCAACTGTTAGCTTAGCTCACTACATTTTCCAAGTAGCTTGACCAACACTGATTGTGATAACAATATAAACTATGTATAGATATAAATTTTACTGTATCATGTATATCAAACTATGTAAATAACAGGACTTCTTAATGTTTTTGACATGTTAGAGTGATAAAGGAACATGAAAAACAAGAATACAGAGAAAAGTCCTTACTGCTCTTGACTGAATAACTTCAGAAGCTTTAACAATAATCAATGTACCTTAATTAATACAGTGAAGACTATGTAGTTTTTTACACGTAAGTATTCAATTTACTGTAACTGAATCATTTAAAGCTATTTCAATTGTCTTTCTTTATTTTATTTGTCCTATTGTTTTTAATTTGCATTTTATTTTAATAACAAATATAAAATCACAAAAACAACCTTAATATGCTGTTATTGTAAAATAGTATTTATCATTTTGTGAAATAAGATTTGGAGTGATCTACTCATTTAACATCATATAACCTCTAATATATGAAGACAGTATATTGGCATTACTAATATATTAAGATAATATATGGCATTACTTTTTTCACATGTATGTTTACAGTATGACTGCCAGTACCTGAACTTGCTGCTTTTGTGTGTTAAGCATGTTTGGGTCCACAGACAAAGGCCCCAAGACGCCCATCATCAACTCCTTCTCCTGCAGCCACTGCGAGAGCTGTGGTTGGGTCGTCTGGAAGAGCTCCAGCATGCGGGACGACTCCTCCAGGTACTGTTTCCGGGTTTCCATTGTGCCCTTGACCTCCTCCCATCCTTCGTCTGTGTGTGGAGCACAACACACATCATTTTATCACTCCCAGCTTCACTTAAGCCGAGCACTGATTCAAAGTGTGTGGAGGAGGCCAGACTCCTCCACTAGCAGCTTGAGCTTCACATTCATCTCACAGTTGGTGCAGAAAATAAGTGTGTGAATTTGCACCTGGCCATCCACACAGATGGCCAGATAAAAGTAGATGAATGGTTTTGGATGTGATGCACGCATACCTATCTGGGCCAGCATGTGCTTCCACTTTTCTGCCTCGGGTGAATCAGGGTGTTCCTCGATTAAGCGGAGCAGATTCTCCCTCAGCTGCTGAAGTTGCACTTGCTTTTGTTTCATATTATCTTCAAAGACCTGTAAGACAGACATAATAATCAGCTATTTCAACGCTTGTAACTTAAAAAAGGGTCTTATAACGACTGTCAGGGTTCCCGTGTAAAATTAGTGAGAAGGCCGACATAAAATTTGCGCAGTGATTGTTAAAAATGATGTTGAAAGTGATTGTTAATAATCTGTGAAAACAATGTGAAATGTGAAACCACCTACAAATAATCCACAGTAATGCATTTCATTTACCTTCTGTTGCTCGATCTGTGATTTTACTGTGTCCTTCCCAGACGGATGGTTACTCAACGAAGCTGCTGTCTTCTTTGTGTCTTCCATCCACTGACGTAAAGACTCTGCCTGTTCATGGACGCCTTGAACTTTCTTTAACAAAGCGCTGAGCTCAGAGGACCTGGCCTTCAGGAGCTCCCCCAGATGCTCATAATTGTTGTTAATGCAGGACATGTTCTGCTGTACCAGCATCAACTCTATTGGCAAATAAAATACACACTTATTGTTTTGTAAAAACAGCCAGAATAGCATACAATTAAATTGACCATAATATTAGCTATTGGTCACAGCAAAAAATGCATCACTAGTATGAACTAGTATGAACTTTCACCTTGATTTGTCAGATAGGCATGGCTGCCTGGACCAGAACCATTACTGACAGCTGATCCTAAAAAGAGAGAGAAAAAGAGAGGGGAAAAAACCTTCAATCTGTTTGCTTTTACACTAGATGGAATTAATGAGTGATCACGTACAACTGAGACATGTAAAATACTAAAATATTCCTGGGCAATACCTGAGTTGTGATGTATCTTGGCTTTGGCTGGTGATGTCAAAACACTGATTAGGCTACACAGAGCAGATCCTTTGCTATTTATATCCTGGACCGCAGGAGCTTTGGAGGTCCATTCGTCCAATAAGCCCTGCAGACAACATAAAAAGACCAGAAAATGTCATTTGAAAACATTAAAATTTATATAGAGTTAAGAGACATTTTGACATTTTAATCATGTCCGTCGACCTTTGGAACAAGACACACACATTCTTGAACGACTAGCAGTGAGATTCAGTAGGCTGGAGAAATTCTTCCTGGGAGAAACACTTTAAAAAAAGGAATGTGTGCAAATCCATTGTTTGTTCTCCTTATATGGGGGATTCTTCAAATAAACCTGTCAGCTCTTTAAAAGGATTTAATCAGAGACAAAATTACTCTGAAAGATAGAAATAGATTTAAAAATACTTCATCTTTTTTATTTAGAGTTTGTAATTACTTTTCTCCCCAATTCTTACGAATGCTGATCAGTGAGACAGAATGTTTTCTAGCATGGTTCTATTTTAATAAAGTAGTAGTTTAATAAAGTACCACATTACTAGAACACACAATATCAAAAATTCATATCAGCTCACAATACCCAAAATCCAATCCACTGCATTCTAGGACATGCAGTAAATGTGTCAGCAAAAACTGACAAATGGCTTTTAAGCTGTTAAAACTGAAGAATCGGCCATACGCAGTGAGATGTGTTTCATATTCTAGCTATTTTCTGTTTATTTACATCACGGTTCTATCCTGAAGGTTTTGTGGCCCCAAAATAAGAGGTGAAAAGTTAAATTCATCACTCACATTGACTTTCTGCAGGTCTGTTCCCAGGCCCTGTTCACTGCAGTTGGGCTGAAGCACTGGCACTTGCTCTTTTGTCTCCTCCAGCCATTTCATTAACACCCCTGCGGCAGCTTTGAACTCCTGCAGCTGCTCCTGGCAGGTAGAAACCTCCTCTTTTCTGCAATACACACGACACATATACATATAGAGCTTTATTTTTGACATCTGGCAAAAGCATAACTAATATTACATTTCTTTTATTACTGTTCCATTACAGCACATGGTTTTAATTCTATAACAGTTCTAGCATCACTTTATCCAATTAAATAAATAACAGGGACATATGTCAGAGCCAAGAGAAGTACTAAAAATTAATGAGACACGCTGGAATAAGACAATATCATAATTCAAGGCACAGTCTGTGTTTTTATTCTAAGTACTGTTTTTACTGTATGCTAAGCGCTGTCTTGATGATTACTCACTTCTCAGTAATTGTCTGTTTAAAAGCGTTAAAGTTGTCCGAGATGTTCTGCATCTTGCTCTGAAGAAGAGCTGTGCTTCCTTCTGGACCCAGCTTGCAGAGTTCCTCAGTCAGTTTCTGGAGTGCTTCCATGTCCTTTGTGTGCTCGGCTAACTCTGCATTTGTGTCCTGCAAATGAAGATTCTATTAAAACTTCAAGATGCAAGACATAAACAGGTAATAGAACATAGACAGGCTGTCTCTGTTCCAAACTTCACAGCCATGCCTTTTAGCTATTTGCTATTGTCTTCCTATAGCAAACTGTTTAGTGTTTATACTCACTATAGGCCAATTTTATCAGCTTTTAAAAGGACACATAGGCCATTCAGTATAGATTTTGACCTGAAAGCTAATAGACATGAACCAAAGCCATAATCACTGGGTTTAGGAACAGTGAGCGAGCAGCATACCTGGACGAGCTGTGAGAGCTCAGTGACGTTCTTTCCTGGCCCGTCTGTTTCTGAGAGAGCCTGTGAGCTCCTCAGCACAAACTGCTGCACCTTCTCAGATGTCTTCTCAAACTGCTCCACCTTGTCTCTGAGCTCCTCCATCTGAGCCATCTTCTGTTTGTGCTGCTCAGAGGCGTCAGTAAACCGCTGGGACAAGCCCTCCATCTTAGCCTGGAGTAGGGCGGCAGCGGCCGGCTCAGCGTTCTCCACAAACTTCTTCACCTTTGTCTTCATGGCCAAGATGCTGCTCTGCCTGCTGGACATGTCCTGCTCCAGAGCCTGAAATAAATGGACAAGTGTTTTTTTCCCCCCAGTTTTTAGCCATTACTGTGCTTATTAAAGGCGAAGTCTGTAAGTTTAACACCAAATGGAATTTTCCAGACACTATCTCTGACTGGCACTAGTCAATTTTGAATTCAAGTCATCTTAAAGTTTTTTAAATTAATACAGTGGAAGTGAATGGGATCCAAATCTGTTTGCTTAACAACATTCTTTATAAAATCTTTTGTTCCACAGAAGAATGAAATGCAGAGAGGTTTGGAACAACATGAGGCAGTAATTTCATTTTGGGGTGAACTATCCTTTGAATTGTACAGAGTTTTGTCTGGTAAGTTTCTGCTATGCAGCTGCATATTCGCTTTTAGATACATATATAGTATCTTTGGGTAAAAGGTCAAAGGTCACATACTGCCTCCTTGCTAAGCGCATCCGCAATAGAGTTGGAGTCCAGCGGCACTTTTGGCTTCTCCTTCACGCTCTCTTCCACCTTCTCCATCCAGGACATCATCTCATCCAGGCCGTCCTGCACACTCAGGGAGCGCGTCAGAGTCACCTGCAGCTTCTCATTGCGGTCACTCACTGACTTCGACAGGTTGTCGTATCTCTCTACGATGTCATCTACAAACAGAAACGTATTAATAAATTATTTGCTAAATTTTATGCTTCATTCATTAAATATCAAATATCATCACAGTATTTGTTATACTGCCTTCACTATATTATTTTTTATTGCATAACATTTAATAAATTGAACTAAATTGAATAAAACTGAAATGTAGTAATAAATAAAAATACTCTGACTCTGCAATGTAATTTTTTTTTTTTTTTTGCTGGGGGAGGTGGGGAGAAATGTGTCATGAAATAAATCACAATACATTAACATTCTTTGTGATCCTAAAACAACCCGTATTTATTTTATGTAAAATGTACTTTTTCCCCTTTCCACCTTATGTTTCTGGTGTGAAATGTGACCCAGGCATGTTTTTGTGAGATTTGACTCACCCACTGTCTCCTGAATCTCCTCTGGATTGGACAGCAGGTCTCCCTCTGCGCTGATCAAGGCATCAGCTGTTTTTCTCAGTGTATCCACCGCAGCCTGACGAGACGTAGTTTGCCCTTGAAGATTCTGAAACAGACCAATGCTTATTACAATCCACTAATAGGACTGCAGTCAATAGACTGATTATGTTAAAAGCACAACATCAATAGAGTGTGATCTTTATCCATCTCTATAGGCCACAGGACACAGTGACATAAAAAAGGTTGAGTTGTTTAGCATAAGGACATATACATACAAGGTCAGAAGACAGTTGTACTATACATCCCTAGAGAACAGTAATGCAGCATGAATACATTTTCTGTGTGTGTATCTGATCTCACTGCTGCTCAGATAAATCTGGTCTGAGTGCATCATGGGAGAAGTAATCTATTTAAGTGTGATTAGCATTGTCTGTTTCTGCATCCACTCTTGCAAGAACAGCAAGCTATAATACGCCACAAGCAAATTAAATCTGAGCTACTGTAAGTTATGTGTGTTGTGGCATGTTGTAATGGCTATAAATACACTAAAAGTGAAATGACTTTGTCATTTACTTAAAACGCATCTTGATATTTATCTGTTCAGTTTTTCCAAAAGCAAATAACACTCCATAGAAAAAAAATTTGAAATAAAATTGTAAAACCATCACAATAAACATTTAGGTCTTTCAAAGCTGTTTTTGTTTAAAGTAGGTAAACTGAATTCAACATTGACTAACAAAATGTTTTTAGTTGTGAATACTTCCATAGTTTTTACAGCTAATTCGCCTTTTGTTTATGGTGAAATTAAATAGCAAAATAAAATATTATATTATTCTACATTAAATAACTTTCTGGAAAGTAAATATGGAAGAAAATATATTGATTGCAGATTGCTTGGTCTTTATAATAAATATTCCTTTTAGTTTGCATGAATGTGTTTGTCTTTGGGAAAAGAAAGGTTCTGTTTTGTTTTTTCCACGTTATCTCTAAGAAGACTGCATATGGACATGCCACATGTATGATGACTTTTTTGGCACTCAGCAGTGAGAGTTTATGTTGTCATGAGTTTCAGGTGGATGTAGTGGCATTATTATGAATGATTACACAATATTTAAATTTAAAAATTGTGATAGTTCAAATGAGAATGACAGTGTTTACACTGTATAGATTGTTTGTCTTATGGCAAATTTTAACCAGGAAATAAACACAAAGATCTCTGGCAGATCTCTGCTGCTTGGACACATCCAGTTACATTATAATTGCGTCATAATTGTGTGAACTGAATATAATGATATAATGCCCATGCCTTGGTCTCCTCCAGCTGTCTCTGCAGGGTTTGTGGATCTCCAGCAATGGGCTCTGACTGCTGCCGTCTGGACTCTTCCTCAGAGACATTCAGCCACTTTACCAGAGCACCACTGGCATCTTCATACTTCTTGTACTTGTCCACCACGTCTTTCAGGTTGTTCCCAAGCTGATTACACTGAAACGCATCAGAAGTATGTTTTTTTCAGTGTATCATTTCAAACAATTAGTTCGAATTTTTTTTTTTTTATGAAAGACTGAAGGATTTAATAGTCAAAACAGACCTGCTGAATACGGTTTGAATGTTTGCCGAATTTAGAGGCAAATGCTGCCACCTATTGGTTGTAATCATTAAGTGCTTCATTTCCCATCCAGCAAAATAGATTTAAAACTACTTGTGTTTCAAGAATTCGATTATAATGTTCCTGGAAATGGATTATTTTTTAAAAGCAAAATTGAAGTTCTTATTTCTTCCTTTCTGATTTGATTTGACCTCTAGGATTTAAAGATTCTAACAATAATTGTACAATAATTGTACCAAAAAAAGCGTAATTACCTGCATATGTAAGGCTTTGTAGCTGCTGGCAGCAGAATCCAGCCTTTCTTTTACTGCAGCACAAGTCCCGGACATATCAACCGCTGGCAGGCCGTCCGCTCCTCCAGATTCACTACGCTCGCAGGCCTTTGCTGCGTCCAACACCTTCTGGCCTGAGATGGTTATGAAACGCAGGTCTCCTTTATGAGAGATGACGTCTTCAGAGAAACTCTTCTGTCTCTGTAGATTATTACTCAGAGTGTCCAGACCGCCAGCGGGCGCCCCAAGCTCCTCCATCTGCCCTTGGGCCTGCTGTAGCCATGTCTCAAACTCCTCACAGTCTCCCTTGAACTTATGAAGTTCCTCCTGAACAGTCTGGACCTGCTTCATCTGCTGCTCGGCCTGCGTGAGAGAGGCCTCGTAGCGTCCCTTCAGCTCTTTAATGTCTCTCTGTAACTTGTCTTTCTCAGCGGGTGACAGGACCTGAGCCTGTTTGTCGAGTAACGCCTGTGCTGATTGCGTGGCGATGATCAAATCCTGCTGTTGGGACAAGATCTCCTGGTGGTGGGCCTGTGGAGAAGGAGAATCGAGAGCTTAGTAAGTTAAAGTATTTTACTGTTATTCAATTCCTTGTATATTTTAAAATCTAAATGTGTTTTGTTCAGTTTTGTTGAAATGTTTTCCCCTTTTTCACTTGAATTACATTTAGGCTGTTAACAAGTCAACATTTGAAAAAAAAAAAAATATTCTGGGTCTACAAAAACAGTGAAATGTTTCAAGTTTAACTAGTCATGTGTGACCACTGCTCTCCAAGAACATTGCTGCCCGTGTGCAGGTTGTAAAAAATCTTGTGGACAAGCCAGATGGCTAATGGAGAAATATTTGGTGGATGGATGAGACTAAAATAGAACTTTCTGGTTTAAATGAGAAGAGTTACATTTGCAGAAAGGACTAAGGAAACTTATTCCATTTGTGAAACATGGTGGTGTCAGTATCATGATTCAGGCCTGTTTGCCAGAGCGAGGACCATGCATATGGATATGAATATGGGCCATCAATGATGGAACAATAATTAATAAATTATACCAGTGAATTCTGAAGGATAAGACATCTGTCCATAAACTGAATCTCAAGAGAAAGTGGGTCATGCAGCAAGATAACAACGAAAAGAATACAAATTGTTCTAACAAAAAATGGTTCATGTTTTGGAATGGACAAATGTCTGGACCTTCACCCAATTAGAATGTTGTGGAAGAACCTGAAGCAATGCTTTCAGTCATCTTTATGCATAAATGTAGAACATTCTAACGGTTCACAAACTTTCTAGCACTAGTGTATATGCTCAAGTACTTACTTGAACCCTGTTTAACTGCTGGTCCAGGTCCAGGTCTTTACCGTCTTGTTTTTCGCCAGTACGTAGACTTGTGTTATCTGTAGTATCTAATGCATTTCCATTAGGATCATCTTCATCTCCGATTATTCTCTCTACTGATGTGTACTCAGGCATGTTTCCATTCTGTTTAACCATCTGGTCCTTTTGTACTCCACCCATTTCTTTCTCTTTCCCTACGTTGGAGATCCAGTCTAGAAGACCTTCAATCTTAGTTTTGCTCTCCTCAAGCTGTTCAACAGCTGCTACCTGTATTGTTGCACATAGAAGAAAAATAGTTTTGGTTTACTGAATTTTATCACAGAAAATCCAAAGATATGTTTGGGAGCCAGCAGAAAGTGACTACATTCAATCTTTTGAAATCTTTTGGTTGAATGAGTGTTGGGGAAAGTGTTTTCCCCCTCTAACCTTCTCAGTCTCCTGCTTGATAGCACTGGTCAAAACATTCTCTAGATCCTTCCTTGACTCTTCTGCCTTCTGGTTAAGCATATTCGCTTTGCTCTTCAATTCCTCCAGTTTGTTCTCAAGAGCCGATATCTGCTCTGGAGTGAGTTTGCTACGATTCTCCTCCAGAAACTTCTTTGTGCTACTGATGACTTCATTGAGAGCACTGGCATTAGCCTGCAGGTCTTTCTGTAGAGCCTGAGAGACCAACATAGACACATATAATTAATCACAACAAGCCACACAAAGCCTTGCGTCACAGTGACAGGTAAAGGTTAGGGGTGTTTCTAGGCATGTAAACCATGGTAAAATCACTGAAGACATGCGTGGCTAATCAACTGCGCACAATAGTACGAAAAATACACAATTATTGCTGTAATGGGACTTGTATTGGTTTTAATGCAAACTGTAATGGACCCTGTGGGCTCTACTGGTAATTGGTTGCCTTCTATTGGTGGCTAAATCCAAATGGAATATGTCCCAAAACAGACTACAGGAAACCATTTTTAAAAAGTTCAAAGTTGATGGTTTGTAATGTTTATAATGGTATTTGTAGTGGAAACCATTAGAATTTCTGCAATAGTTTCTATATGTATATATATAATTTTTTTTTTTTTTTCAGCAGGCATCATACATTTGATATCCTCTGACTCCATGAATTCATAATCTGAAGGTCAAAAGTTTGTGTCTATCATATATTATGTGATTTTCTATGCAATCTATCAACTCAAATCTGCAGACAGGCTTTGACTTTTGGCAACTAGCATCAACTTCTCTGGACTATAAATTGGCAGAAAATCAGGGGAAAATCATGTAGTTTATTCCAGTCTTAAGATGTTACTAAGAAGTTTCTGTTGTGTTTTAGGTGATTTCCAGCACATTGCTAAGCACTTGTGAAGGTGCTGCCACAGTTGTCTGGGTGTATTGTGTTTTTGCATGGCTAACCTTTTCCAAACATTGCTAGACTATTAAAAACGGTGTTGTTAGGATATTTAAAAAATGGTGTTGGGTCATTTTCAGTATCTCTGTCACCCTTCTTTTTCATCTAATGAGCAAAAATATATTCTGATCGCTTATAAATGTAACAGCACACATAAAACAATTATTTGCACAAATAATTTCATGGTAGTTCCTTAAATGTGTGGGGCCAGTTATGTGTCAATGTCTTCAGCAGAGGAAAAAGTAGCAACACAGGTAATAACATTAGTGATGCTTAACAAAGACCACCAATAACCTTATAATTGTATGTATTCTATGTACAAGCATCACAAAACTGTTACCAGGTTGTACCTGATGCTCTTGTTGATATTGCTGAAGGTCTCCTACAGTCTTTGCACTAGCAGCCTGCTGCTGGTGCCCAATGAGGCGATTTTCTGTCTGTGTCAGATCATCAAACAGCTCCTGCAGCTTTTCTGAAAACTCCTTCTGCTTCTCCACAGCAGCCTATCACATAAACACTCAGTTAGAAAAGAAACTTTTTCCACAGAGCTAAAACACAGCCAGCATCACACCAAATACTGAGCATTTAACCATTAGTAGTGACTGAGTATGCTGTAAACATGCCAGCCATTCAAAGGGATTTTGGCAATGGTAAAGAAAGCTGGGTTAGTGGTGCTTTTACTGTTGGAAAGCATGTCCACATAGAATAAAACGTTGGCCCCTTGGTTTAAGAGCTGAATAGGTTCAGGCAGCCTGAAAAATGCAAACATGATCAGAAGAAGGTAAGTTGGTGGCAGTGATCAAGCCATGGCTTTTCTGTGTTGTAAATAGAAAAAAGTCATGTGATTAATCTCACACAGAGCACCGCAATGAACATCATGCACACAAATAATACATTCATGAATAGTCAATTTTGTCCTAAAAACACCATTATAAAAGTCATTTTAAAGACCCCATGAAGTAAAAGACCGACTTTTTTGGTAACAGCTTAGAGGCTGAAATTAGTTAACTCCTATAAGTTGGCAAAAATGACTAAAAGTAGCATTTACCCATGGATATAACCACATTTTGCAACATCAAGTAGCAAATGATAGTTAATAACTGTGGCTTAAACATAGTGCTTTTTAAAAAAAAAAAAAAAAAAAAATAGATTAGTAAATTGTTCAATGCATTCTGCACCATTATATTGTTTCAAAAGGAAATATGTCAGTGCATTAAAGGAAACTGCACACAAGTCACTTCACAGGGTCTTTTGGGATTCTTCTTTAAGGGCAATGATGTCAAAATATACACTTCAACACAACAACATTTGCTAATTCATGCCCGTGTGATCTCTTCATTCTCTCTCAGACCTGCTGCTGAGTCTCATCCTCACAGATCTCCAACTGGTCATCTAGATTTTGTCTCTGAGTGAAGACTCTGTCCATGAGCTCTTTGAAGGATCTCTGGGTAGTGCTGAGAGCCCTTAGAAGGTGTCTGCTGTGAGTGGGACTCAGGAACTGAGCATGCTCAGAAATGAAGTTTTGGATATCAAAAGCAGCATCTTCCAGGAGGTGTCGGGTTCCTGATAAGTCTGTCTCTATGTCCTGAATCAGGAACAATGAAAAGCACTAAGTGAAACTGTTCAAATAGTGACTTCAGTTGATGTAGTAGATAAACAGTATTGTATTTCAGGCAGCTTCATCAATAACATACAAGACAACTTACCCTATTTTGCTGAATCTTGTTCTTAATTATTTCCATGTCATCAGCATCCATGATATCGAGCTTAGACACCGTCTCAGAATTGTCTTGTATACAAGTTGAGACCTTATCAAGAGAG
The DNA here is from genome assembly GCF_022985175.1 of Labeo rohita. Classification (NCBI taxonomy): domain Eukaryota; kingdom Metazoa; phylum Chordata; class Actinopteri; order Cypriniformes; family Cyprinidae; genus Labeo; species Labeo rohita. The sequence continues at coordinate 1,997,961 of NC_066881.1, read as the reverse complement.
CTTAGCAAATCCTGATATGAGGTTTCCAAATGGATCTGTAACCCATATTTGAACAAGTGTGAGAATATGATTTTCATCCTTCTCTATTTACTCTCGCTTTGTTGCTTGCTTTACTAACCTTCATTGTGTCAATGGCTAGCAGAATAGCTTTACTTCGCTCAGCTGACAAGTGGCAAACCTCTGTGAAAGCGTTCTGTAAATCTAAATAGACTGTAGCCAAATCTTGGTGGATTTGTGTGGGAATGAGCTCATCAGCAGAATTCAGAAGTTGCTCTGCTACGCTCAAATCTGCTGTAAGCAAGTCAGGGAGAGCAGCAATCTGTGCTTCCAAAGACTAGAAACAGAGTGGGTGGGAGTAGTTGAAGAACAAAAGGAAAGGACTGTAAAAAAGAGCGATAGAATAAAAGGAACGTGCAATAGAGTACAGCACAGATAACCATGCAGACAGAAAGCACTAGCAAAAAACTGCAATATCTGGGGTCTGTGGGTCAAGAGAATTTCTGTGAAGTGAAACTTTATATTTTGTAAGCGACAAACCTGAACTTCCTCTAACTGACAATGCAACCCCTCAATGTCTTCTGCTAATGGACCCTTGGTCTGCAAGTCGCTTTTTATATCTTCAAGAGTATCGTAATGATCCTGAAGCGTCCCAACACACTCCAAGTAATTCTGGGTGGAATATCTCTGCAGGAAGTACACAATTATACTTACACCTTTATCCAAAACATGCATACAGATGATGCAGAGTTGATAATACTTTGCCAATCAATATCTAATTCACTTGAGAGAAGTATCAGTACTCACTCTCGGTTTGACTCCGTCTGTTTGCTTTCCGTATGGATCTTCTGCCACAGAGACCTGGTGGTTAGAGTTGGTTGGCTGGAAAACTTCATCTGCATCAGCATCATCTGTGGTTGGACCAGCAATGCATTCATCTCTCAAGGCAGTGCCTCCCAAAAAACTGCTTAGCTTTCCATCTACTTCCTTGAGCACTTCTTGATCTCTGCTTGTGGAAATCCCCTGAATCATCTCCAGTAGATCAGTCCAGTGCTTTGGTTTGTCATTACTCTCATCAGATGGCCAATCCTGAGCTTCTCTTAGTCCTTCATGTTTTTTCAAATCCAAGAGGATATCAGGATCTCCACCTCTCTCATTTGAACTGGGATGACTGGTTGGTAAGATTCCAGAGCGGTGCTGAATAATTTCAATAATGCTATCGATGGCTTGGCATTTTTGTTTTTGAGTCTCATCCATACTTGCTCCATCCATCTTCATTTGGATTAACTCTTTTAAAAAAGACTTCAAATCACTGCTTTCAATTGATTTTGGTAAACTTTCATCTTCGGCCATTGCCATGTGAGGTAAATGAAGGTCATCCTGGTGTACACGTTCAGCAACCACTGTATCTCCAGCTTGAGACTGGTTGAAGTTGTCTGCGCTTTGTTCGCTTTTCTGATCAAGCATGATTTTGACTGAAGGACTTGGATTTTGGGGGGCAGACTGCAAATCATTGAATTCTGTGACTAAATCCTCTGAACAATGACCCGAGGATGCATCTAGCATTTCTACCAAATCTTTTACTTGTTTATCATCGTCACGTGTAAAGTCTGATTCAGATGACTTGTCTAACTGATCTTTTGAAGTGGCTTTTGGGGCTACATGATTACAAAATATGCCTTGTTCACTTGGGTGCTTTATGTTATGATTACCTCCACTTGAACCATCCTGACTAGAATTAATATCAATTTCAGCTGTCAACTGCTTGAAATGTACTGTTGATCCAGCTAAATCCATCAAATTGATCTGACTTGTGTCCTTAGATCCTTTTAAACCTACAGGCTTTTCAGTGTCATCATTCCATTCGACCTTCGGTTCTGTTCTACAGTCAGTACTGCTTTCTGTACATTTCTGTACATACTTTGGTGCATTTCTGAACATTTCTGTCATGTCTTCATGCTTAACCATCTCCTTTAATCTATTCTCTGAACTAAACGCACCTGAATCCTCATCAGAATGCTCATGATCTAAGTTCTCACTTACATTGGCGTATTTAGCTTTATATGATGCACTGGTCTGAGTGGACATCTCTTTCTCATTCAGCAAATTCTGATCTAATGTGCACTGATTATCAGTACTATAATTCACCTCTGTTGTAGTCTCTATTGGTGACTTGGCACTTGCACAACATAAAGATGAGGATGACTGTATTTCTGCAAGCGGTCTAACTTGTCCAACATCTTCTACCATTGGTAGCGAAGTGCTCAAGCTTTCAGAGAGTCCTTTGTCAAAATAAGTATTTGTTGTTTCACACTCCTCTTTGGACCTGCTGAATTCCTGTTCAGGATTAAGTAAACTCTCTGATTTTCGTTCCTCAGAGCAGATATCGCTTTGTGATGAACATGATATCCCAGAGTCACTCTGTACAGGGCTTACAACCTGACTCGCCGTAGTCTCAAGATATGCCACCTGCCTGACACATGGTGAAGGACTTGCAGTTTCACAAGAAACATCAACAACAAAAGGGTCCACGCTGTTACTTTTTGTCTCATTTCCTTCCGAAGTGAAACTTCCTTCTTTATCAGCTGTAGTGTCTAACTCATTTTTGGAATCTATAGTGTTGAAATTACTGCACTGTACATCACAATCCTCCACTATTCTATTAGTCTCAGAAACTTTGTCAAACATATCGTCTTTTGCTGAAATAGCTTTAGAAGGAATGTCACAAATGGTGGGTAACGGAAGATCCTGACAACTGTTCACAAAAGCTATGTCAGTAGATACCTGCGTAGCTTCATCTGATCTCAAGCTTATTTGTTCTCTTTTTGCTAAATCAGACACCATAATGTCTTCCCTTTCACCCTGCTGTGAATGTAGCATCCTCTCAGCCTCTTCATCATCCAACATCCCAGACTGATGGGCATCATTTACACTGAGCACGCACTTTCTCTCTGGATCTATGATGGCCTTCCTGATTGCCTCTGAAGAGAGAACACTTCTGCTGATATCATCAGTAATCAGACCCGTCTCTAAAGCATCACAAATGCTAATGGTTTTTCCAACTGCTGCATCATAGAAACCACCCAGAAGGTTTTGCTTTTCCATGATCTGTAGTGCTACCTTACTTGAGATGCAGCCTTTATTGACAGAAATGTTCAGAACTGACACTGTAGCATTTTCCTTCTCTTTCAAACCATCCTCTTGAAGCTGCAGTGCGAGTACTTCTAAGACAGTCTCTTCACCAATAAGGCCTTTATCGAGAGCAGCTTCAAGGTCATACCGTTTTCCAGAGGTGACATCTAAAATCCCACCTTCCTCTACTTGCGCCCTAAGAAGATGGATGGCATAATCTCTCTCAAGTTTGTCATCCCAAACAACCTCTGTATGTGCAAATTCAGAGGGCATTTCTGTATAGCTGGTTATTTCACTGGACAATAGTGGTGAGTCTTTTGAAGATCTTTCCTGGTCTTTATTGGCATCACGACATTGAGGATTTGCTACCGTCGAGCACAAATTTGAGGCAGTTGCTTCTACAGAAAAATCTGTTTGTGGTAACTGCATTGCTTTCGACGGTTGATGGGGAGCTACAACACTCATGTCTGATTGGTACTTGTCTGTGTTTGAACATGTAGAATCCTTGTTAGTTTCAACTGCAGTCATATGTTCAACACGGTCTAGGAAAATATCATGTTTGTGATCTGTTTCTACAGTATTTACAACCGATTCAGAGGGTAGAGTAGGTTTTATGGAATTTTGTAATGCTGTAGAATTCACTACTTCATGCATTTCTTCTGTTGTGCTTCCCAAAGGTTCAGATATTTGCAATTCTCCCAAAGCACCATAATCAGCATTCTGACAAGCTCTGTCATTGTCAGGAACATTGTTATTCAGTGGAGACTCTCCTGAAACGTTCATAGGAAGTCCGCTAATCTCATCTACATGTTCTGATTCTGATGTTTCAAAGAGTAATTTTGCCATTTTATTTAACTGCGAATCAAAGATCAACAGCCTTTGGCCTGACTTTGGATCCATATAGCTATTCATCATGAGGTAGGAAATAAATAACTGTTTGGCCTCAGAAGGAGACGGTGCATCTGTGCTGTTTTCGTCACTGATTTTTTCACCAGACGAACAAGATCCATCGATTTGAAGCTCCCGCATTACTAGCCAGGATGAATACCTGTTATTCAGTTCATCTATGTCAGGGAACACATCAGGGATTTCTATTGTCTTCAACAACTCTTTAGTAAATGTCTCAATTAAGTTATTCTCCACCGCAGAGTCCATGTCAACTACCTCAGAGGTTTCAGGTATGTACAAGGCTGTTATTTTGTGCCGGTTATGCAGCAACTCAGACGCCAGTTTGTCTGTGATTATGTTTTGCTGAAGAGAGGTGGAGAAAGAGAGAATTTCACCAGCGTTCGGCCAAAGAAGACCCATGAAGGCTTTCTGTCTCTCCAAAACTAACAATGCACTGCTTGAGCTTATTAAATCACACTGGACAGCCTCATCGACCGTAAGTCTCACCCCGTTTTGAGGATTAACAATGCCACCGTTTTGGGCCTGATGGCTCAGTATATCACTAGCAGTGTCCTGATCAATCAGACCCTCAGATAAGGCCTCCTCAACAGTCAGCTTTCGGCCAGTTTTGGGGTCAACTATGCCTCCTGCAAACAACTGGGTGCTCAGCAACCGAAACATAGTCTCTCTATCAATGACGCCATCGTGCATGGCTTTCATAATGTTGATCTCTCTCCCAGATGTCAGGGATATAGTTCCATCTTTTCCACGTTTCACTGGAAGCAGGCGAAGTCCTGCCAGCTTGTGCATAATGCTTCTCTGCACAAGCTGACTAAGTGTGACTTTTTCTGCAGTGCTGGGGTCAATCAAGTTCTTCCAAGTATCCTTCCTCTCCAAAATCTGGATAAAGAGTGACTGGGGTATCAGGCCAAGTTGAAAAGCCCCTTCCAGATGTAGAATATCACCAGTGTATGTCGGTCTTAACCCTCCAGTCGCTAGCTGGATTTCAATGATCTTTATAGCTGTTTGCTCAGATATAGCCCCATTTTCCAGAGCAGCTATAACCGGCAAAGGCTCTACAGCAAACTGGAGATCCTGAAGACATTTTTTAGCTTCATTCAACTCGTGCAGTTGCTTAAGCATTGTGTCATCCACAAGTTTGTTCTTGAATGCATCCTCCAAGTCCATACACAAGTGCTGTTCAGGCCAAATGAGCCCAGTGGTTATAAGCTGGGCCTCCAGAAGACCAAGTCCTGTGTTTTGGTCGATGAAGCCATTGTTCACAGAGCAACACACAGACATAACAGCTCCACTTTCAACATCCAGAATCCCTTGGATGACCTCCAGTGCCTGGAAAGAGATAAAAAAAAGAATCAAGATGTTTCTAAATATATGTTCAAATGTATGTTCACTAGATACATTTTCATTACAATATTGGTTATAAATACGATCAAACTTACTCACCCAGACCATGGATTGTACTAGCTCATGTGCAACAGTGCAAGTCATCAGCAAGAGAAATGGGACACAATAAAAGCTTACATGCATCTGTGAACAGAACACTTAGTATTTTGTAGAACAACACAGTTAGAGAAAACACACTGAGCCTTATGTTATTGTGTGCAGTGTGCGGAACCCCTTGTAGACAAAAAGAATGTCCTCTGGGTTTGCTGTGAAGAAAGAGTGAGAGTGGCTGACATGCAATGTATGTTTACAGCATACTCAGTTGACCATGAAGTTTTCAATTACACGCATTCTTGATGGAGTCTTTCTCCATCTTCGCAGAGGTGGCATTAAAGGGTTAAAGAGGCATTTGGAAACGGTCTTACCATGCTATATATTTCAAGCTGTCAAAACAACTGTTAGTCATGCCACTGGAGAGAGTGTTTACACTTCACAAACAATAACCATCATATATAACCAGCATTTGTTTGGCAGTGGCAGTATATCTTTATCTCACCTGATCGGCTGAGGAAGCTGCATCTGCGCACTGTTGAGAGAGCTCACTGTAGGCTTGATGAAGGGATTTCAGCTGTTCTTTTGCTTCTTGCTTTTCTTCCTCAGTCATTCTGATGAAAGAAAACATTTCACAAAAAACTTACTAAAACACATAAAGCTCCTAAAAATGAGAAGTTGCATAAAACAAGCACATGCAAATAAAGAGAGCCGCAATTCATTCTCAGTAAATCCTTCCCCTTCTTTTGACATAACATACTTGTCACTGTGTTTGGTTAGCATCAGCTGGGTAGTTCTCAATGCTTCTCCAATTTGTTCCTTCTTTGTCACCATCTCCTCCAGTGACATCTACAATGGAACATAGGAAATCAATAAAGTTTTAAAAGCACAGTGCTTAGTAAATCACTATTAGGTTGGGATAACTTCAACTCCACTTTGAAAACCACTTCATCCAACTACTGTAGGCCATTTAACTATTTAAAATCAGATAAATGTTTACTGAACAACCATTAGCCATACAATTTGCAGAAAATGTGGGGCTGTGATAATATTGGACATTTGAAAGCAAATTCCATGATTTGATCTTTTATATTTATTGGGATCCAAAGGTCTAACACCACACTTAAATTAAAACATTAAAGAAACAACAACAACAACAAAAAACTATTATAGTTTCCATCCATCCATTTTCTAATCTGTTTATTCTCTGTAGGGTCACTGGGATAGTGCAGCCTAGTATCTCAGGCCACAGGTGGGGGAACATTCTGGTATTATGGCCACTCTATCGCAACGTTCACAGACAGACAATTTAGTGTCTCCAGTTCACCTATTCTGCATGTCTTTGGATTGCAGACATGCAAGAACATGCAAGCTCCACGCAGAAAGGCCTCCTGACGTAGTCGGGACTTAAACTTGGACCTGCTTGCTATGAGCAAGAGTGCTATCCACTTAGCCACCCCGATATTATAATTTATTATGAAATAATTTAGATGACTACTTCAGTTTGTGACACTGATCATGTGAACTCCTTTGTACAAACGTTGCTCCCACTGAGGCATAAAATGCTCTTAGGAATATTCACAAATCACTCTGGCTGACATGATCATCAGGTTCTACACAAACTTAGGGAGTTTGTGATATTTAAACGATTCTGAAATTCATATAATTTTTTTCAATTACACTTTTCACTCAAATTGTTATGCTGATAATATGTTTGCATTTCCACAAGTGGTCTCAAACTTTTGGATCCCACTGTATTTTTAAAGACATGTTGCCATGTTTATATAAACATCAGGACTGAGTTATAAAGTTTTGGTTTGGAAAAGTTTATGGAGAAAAGTCTGTCATTAGAAATGTGACACTGTAGATAAATGAACGGTCATTCTAACACAACTTTCTATTTTGGGAAATAGGTTGTTTTACATGGCATGTAAACTGTTCTCTGTTTTGGGTCAGTCAACTGAACATTTACCATCTAAATTACTTGGCTCTGACAACCAAGCAGCACTCCAAAATGAATGGTGTGCAAGACTGTGTTTGATGAAATGTAGAGACGTAACAGCATCACTAAAGTAGGGAATTCCATAACCACCAAAGAATGCAGTGATTTAATGCCCAAGTGTAATTTGTACAGTTTATCACACTGTACATATACTGTATGTTGTAAACGCATCTGGTTGAGCCACGTACGTGCTTGTGGATACATTTTACTGTTGTCTCTTGTATAACTGGGAGGTGACCTGATGACTGGTCTGGATGTGATCTAACAAAATTGTTGTGATTATATAAATCACAGCTTGAAATGAAAGGGTAGATACTTCATGGGTAAAAACTTTCTGTGAAATGCGAGTGGATAATAGAAGCAAGTAACAAGTATGTGAACAACACAAACATATGACGAGATTCACAATAATAATCTTTATTCAGAAACATAATGGAAATGTGCATGTTCTGATGTGTTTGACATTTGGAAATTTGGAAATGATGGAAGCAGTTCCCTGAAATGCTAACTACGCTGACATTAAAACAGCTACAGATGAATTAACCTGTAATATCCAAACAATAAAAAACAATCAGGTAGTTTGACTTGTTTACCTGGGGCTTACTAGTGCTCTCAGTGCTGGGTTTGCCATCACTTTGAGCCTTTCCATCTTTGTTCAGATTCGTTTTCATACCGGACATCCAATTCAATAACTTGTTAACCTTTTCGCCATGCTCTTTCTTCTCATCCTCAACAGACCTCTAAAAGCATTGGGGAAAATTGTAGGGTGGATTAGAAAACAAAGTAAAACATTAATAATTAGCATAACAAATTCTATATTTGAATACAATATACAACAAGAAATCAGCAGGTCTATTAAGCTCCCAGCCATTTTATGTGGAAGCATGCTTGGCAATAAATTAAAAATGCCATTGAAAAGAAAAAAATATGGATCACAAGATATGAGACATTTTTAAATAATATCTTACAGTAGAAAAAATCCCATATTTAAAGACTCCCATTGTCACCATTATGATATTTTTCAGGATAAAAATATAATCTTTTATATTAGATAATCCTCCAACACAAAGGGTAGCAAATATACTAGCCATGTAAATGACTTTTTCCACCATTCATAAAACATTCACCAATAATGGTCTGATTATAGACAGACACTGTCCAGAACTATATCAGAAGTGCCGATAGGTCCAGAAGTATTGGAAGGAAGAAGTATTGCCAGCACTGTGAGGTTTTGTTGCTTCAAGAAGGACGAACCCAGTGTGGCTGTCAAAGACACTCTTTTCTAGAGCTTCCTTGAAAGAGATTTTTCGCTTGGTTTTGGGGCAGGTGATGCATTTTGAAAGCAAATTGTCGTGTTGAAGATGTGCGGCAGTTGCTTTGTCGATCAAGCAATTCTGTATCGCATCCTCCAAAGAGACTCTCTGCTGGCTCTCTGGGTTAATGAGCCCACCAGTCGTCAGTTGAAACTCAAGACACTTCACTCCAACGTCTTTCGGGAAAAGGTTCTCTTGCATCGCCTGGGCCACAGTCAAAGTCTTTCCATTCTGAGGGTGAATGATACCATAATAGGCTTGCTCACATTGCTGGAGCTGCCTGGCAAAACCTTCATCCAAGAGTCCTCGATGTTGTGCTTCTTTAATCAGAACCCTTTCTCCAGATGCTGGATCACAGATGCCTCCTGTGCAAGCCTGGGCTTCTAGCAACCTCAGTGCCGAGAGTCGGTCCACAAGGTTCTGCTGGTGTCCTTTGAAAACCGGGAGTCGTTTCTTCAAAGAAACATCCCAGAGTCCTGCAACAGGACTGTTTGGAACACTGAAGACAACTCTTCTGGAAATCAAAAGATCAGCGAACTCAGAAATACTCAGCTGACCACTGCGGTAGCTGTTGAGCTCTTCCATTTGGAGAATTTTCAGACTAAGAGCATTTTCAATGCAAAGCTGCCGCCCACTCTTATGGTCTGTTAGGATGTGTAGAAGGTTCCTACTCGAGTCCATGATTGTTATCTCCTGCCATTCGCTCTCTTGTTGTGAGAGAAACAGGTAGGTTCTCTTGTCAATGTGGCCAGCCTTATATGCTTCGTAGGCTGACATTTTAGCACCATTAGAAGTGTTGATGACTGATATTCTGTGTTTGCTGGATGGTGAGAGGGTGTACAGATGCTGGTCACCAAAAGGAAGAAGATATACTCCACCGTTGACATCATATACACAGATTCTGAGCAGTTCACTATAGTACGCCTTCTGCCCTGTTTCTGGGAAGTGAAAATCTTTTGGGTTACTGACTGGATCGTACAGACTTTGAAGGGTGGCTTGGTTTATGAGCCCCTGCTCTAGTGCACAATCCACGGGTACCCTAATTCCTATCAATGGGTGTATTAACCCTCCAGTGGCAATCTGAGTTTCGATTAATGCTTTCCCTCGATGTCTGTCCAGAATTCTCTCCTCCATAGCCTGAAACACTGAGAGAATCTTTCCAGCGTGAGTATAACCACTGACTGCTTTGTACGCTTCATTTATTTTGTCCTTGAGGTCACCAGTAATGATACCTTTCTCAAAAGCTTCTAAAGGTGAGTAACCTTCACCTGTCATGGGATCAATGATGCATCCTGTGGCAGCTTGCGCTTCCAGAAACTCAATGGCATAGGTTTTAGACATAAATCCTCCTGCAACAGCATCTAGAAAGGACAGCTTTTTCTTGCTAGACTCCATGTAAACACCTGCAATTGAGGATGGTTTACCGATGAATTGAGCAAGTGACGCTTCAATCTCCTCTACAGTGATGAGGCCTGTTTGCAACTTGAGCACAATTTCCTGAGTAATTATTTTTGTTTTGACCAACTTTTTAATACTTATCCGCCCTCTGAGACCTTGAATTTTGTTAGAAGAAGACTCCATTTTCAGCCCTTTTGATTTACTTGTTACAGGAGAGTCCGAAGCGAGATCGATGGAGGAATCAGAATCAATGATATTGAATGAAACAGTCTGGCTTTTTCCAGACCTGCCTTTATCAGACACTGAGCTTTTCCTAAGTATAGGGTCAGTGACGTCACTCTGACTGTTACCAACCATCACTTGGTTTGTGTGCATTTCAAATGCATTTGAATTCTGGAATGAACCTGAATTCTCTGTTTTCTTGTTAACATATTCCAGAGTTCTCTCGTTGATTACTTGCATTTTGCTTTGCTTGACTTTTTGTAGCTCCTCCAGCACTTTTTCCTTTTCCAGTGTAGCTGTCTGCAAGCATGAGATCATTTACGCTATTAGTGCATTAAAAAAATGTCAAAATAAGTTTAGATGTAACTACTATACATTTATATATAGCATTTTTTAATAAATGTAATTTATTACAAAATAGATATTACTTCTTTTACAGGAATATTTTAATAAATACTTGTTTAAGAAATAAGGTGAAGTGTGTAATTTCTGCATCAACAGAACTGTAACAAATAAGTGTTGTTTCCTTTTTGTCCTTCTCCCCTATCTTCTAATGCTTTTATTCAACAATGTGAGAAATATTTGAGCAATATTACTGTCTGGGGTAAGCAGGTGGTAAACAGAATTTTAATTTATAATGATGTGAAGACTGTTTTTTTAAACTCAGGTGCACACCTGTGAAAGTGCGGCTGAGTCCACTTAAAATAAACACTGGACGGGGGGGTTCATGTGGTTCATGTGGAGTCAGGTATGGTTTGTTGCTGATATAAATCCAGCTGTGCTAAATCACAGAAATGAACCCCTGAGCTATCACTGGTCAAATCTCTCAACTCCAGCACTATCTACTTTTATGCCTTGTCCAGCATTGTCGTTACCTAACAACAAGTGTAAACACTTTTTAAAGACGTGAGGATATCATGGTTGTGACCCACAAAATACAGCTCTTAAAAGAATACAGGAGAAGTATCTGAACTGGTTCGGACCGAGCAATATCTGAACTGGTTCGGACCGAGCAATGGAACCAAGTGTGAAAGCACCATTACCTACTTACAGTTGTCTCTGCACATGTTAAAACACATGAAGAAATGACACACTTCACCTTTAATGAAAGTTTTACAAAACTGTGAATACACTTGAAGTCGTACCTCAGAGCTCATTTTCATTTTCTTTAGTTCCTCCTCCAGGTTCCGTTTCGCTTCTTCGTACGACGCAACAATTGTCTGAGTCAGCTGAAGTTCAGTCTTTAGCTTTGCCAGCTCTTCATCTTTAGCACACTGATGACTGGCTTTCCTGAGTTCTTTTAGATGCTTCTGCTCTGAGCTGACTGCTACCTCAAGCTTCAGATTCTTCTCCTGTAGAGATTTCATTTCACTGATGTATGAAACAATCTGCTCCTTTAGAGATTTTGCTTCTCTTTCTGAGATGTCCAGTTTCTGCTGAGTCTCTGTCAACATTTGCTTTAACCTTGATATCTCGTTTGAGCTGTCTTTGTGAATATTGTCAAGCTGAAAAATACTGGATTTTACTCTGATTTTTTCAGTTTCTAACTCTGAAATCTTTGATTTTGCTTTGAGAAGTTCAAGGTCAAGTTTTCCCCTCTGCCTGTCAGATTCATCCAGCTGTGTGCGGATGTTGCAGAGGTGTTCTTCAGCCTCTTGTTTTGCTTTTGTTGCATTAGCAATTAATGTTTTCAGCTTCTGCACTTCCTGAGAAAGGTGCTTGTTGTCTCTCTCGGAAGTTTCCACAGTATGCGAGTGCTCCTTTAATTTCCTCTCATGCTCCAACTTTAAGCGTGATTCTTGCAGTGAAAGCTTTTGCTCCATTTCAGCCTGCACTAGCTGCAGTTGAGTCTCGTAGCCTTTCTTTTGCAAGTCGAGTTTGCCTTTGAGATCGTCAAGCATCTTTTTACAGTTGTCCAGTTGTTCACCAAGCTTTTGTGACCTCAACTCAGCAGCTGCTGTTTGATTTTGCTTCTGTTTAAGCTCTTCCTGGGTTTGTCTCAATTTCTGCTTCAACTCTGATGTTTGCAGAGTTAAACTTGTGATTTTGTCTTCCGCTGCATTCTTATCCTTCTGAAAAGTGACGAGTTCTTGTTTTAAGTTCAGTACAGATTTATCTGCGCTTGAGCTCAATTCTTGCATAACAGAACTTTTCAGATGGATATCTGCCTCCAGCTCTTTGAGTCTAGACTGACTTAACCTGTTTTCTTCAGTCACTCGCTGAAGCTCATCTTTTGTTCTTTTCAGAGTGGAACTAAGGTCATCAAATTCACATTTCAAAACCTGTAACTTTTGGTCAGCTGTTTGCTTATCCCTCTGAAGAGATGAAATGTCCTGTTTCAGGCTTACCGTGGCCTTCTCTGAACTTCCACTGATCCTACTAATCGTCTGCTTACATTTCAAAAGCTCATTTTCAAGTTCTCTTACTTTTGACAAGTACTTTTTACCCTCAGATGACTCCCTCTGAGATTCTACCATGGCTTTTTTTAAAGCCACGTTCAGGTTATTTATCTCGGCTTTATGTTCCTGAACCTTCTGATTAGCCTGATTCCTCTCAGTGGTTATAGAACTCAGCTCTGCTTTGAGATTTGAAATATCTTTGTCATAGTTGGTGATGGTCAACATGAGAGACTTGATCTTCTGCTGTAGCTCGGCTGTCTTTTTGGCTTCTTCATTGAAATCTTTAAGTCTGATTTGAAGCTCATGAGATAGCTGTGTTCTATTCAGAAGTTCCTCTTCAACAATTTTTACCTGAGACTTTGCACTTTCTGCCTGGGATCTGAGAATATTAATTTGCTGTTCTTTACTGTCTGTCTCAATGGACACTCTGTCAAGTTCCGCTTTGACATTTTTAATGGAACGTTCAGCCTCCATGTTAATCTTCTTGAGTTCTTCAACTTTCTTGGTAAGCTGCGTCACTTGCAAGGTACTTTTCTGAAGCTCTAGCTCAAGGTTTTTGATTCTGAGTTGAGCTTCCTTCTCGGTTCTTGTCTTTAGATTGATTTCTTCTTTGGCTCTTTGCAGTTGCTCCCTCAAAACCTCTGCCTCACCTTTCAGGGTTTTGATCTTTTGGTCAGCATGTGATTTGTCTTGCTGGATTGACTCAATACTTACCTTAAGATGTCGGGCATCACTTTCCAATAACTGATTTTTTCTATTAAGTTCATTCACCTTGAACGCCATCTGCTCTACTTCAGACTGTCTGGAAGACAACTCGTCTTCCAGGCACCTCAATTTATGAGTGCTCTCCTGTTCCAAGGAGGTCCACTGTAGAAGTTTTCCTTGGTTGACCTTGAGCTGGTCTTTTAGGCCATCAACTTCTGTCTTCTGGAACAGCACTCTCTGCTCCAGAGCAGATTTGTCTCTTTGGAGAGACTTGATTTGTTCTTGATACACATAGACAGACTTTTTTAGTTCAGAAGTTTCTTGTCTCAGCTCCTCTGATTTCTGCCTCATGTTGGACCTATCTGCATCCAATTCCACTTGTAGCTTCAAAAGCCTGTTGTTTGCTTCATCTAAGAGTTCTTTGAAACGTTGAGCTTTTTCCTCAGCCACAGTTTTGTGGACAACAATTGAATTCAATTCAGATTTCAAGGACTTGATTTCAGTCTCAGCTCGCTTCTTGCCCATAATGAGCTCCTCCATTTTGCGTTGTAGGACTTCTGTCTCAGATTCAGAATGTATTATCGAAGAACTGGTTTTAAAAGTTGCCAGTTGTGCACCTTCTTTGGAGAAACCCAACATGGATTCACCTTGCATCATTCTGACTTCTGACTGGTGGGCCAGATCCCTTTCCATGATTCTCACTTGACTAAGAAGCTCTGCCTCAGCGCCTTCCTTAGCTCTAAGTTCTCGCTCTAACGTACGACTGTGCTCCTCCAGACCTTGTACGTCACTGTCCTTGCGACGTAAATGATCTTCCAGCTTCTTACGGGCTAATGTACTCTCCTCTATGCTCTTTTTAAGGTTGCGGAGACTCTCTTCCAGGGAGGCCTGTTTGGCCTCTGACTGCTGAACCTGTTGTCGAGCACGATTCAACTCTTGTTCGATGGAACCCTTGCTTTTAATCACACCTTCTAGTTCAGCACGATATTTCTGGGCCTCGTACTCAGCCTTTGACTTCTGTAAGGTCAAGTCCTCAATTGACTTTTTCTGCATCTCAAGGTCTGCTCCCAGGATGTCCAACTGCTGTTGCCTGTTAGACAGCGAAGCCTCGAGTTCCACTACCTGACGCCGAAGCCTGGCGATCTCCTCTTCGCTCGCAGATTTCTGTAACTCCATGCTCTCAGTCCAGCTCAAGTACTCAGCGTTTTCCAACGACTTCCTCCTCTGAAATGAAAGACACAGTCATCTTCCAGTCAACCACCTGGAAGAGAGAAGGCGGTTCTTGCCCACTTACCAATAAAAGCCTGAAAAACCACCACCATCACGTACTTGCATGTACTCTTCAGCATGTTTCCAGGACATGCTTTTCCCAAGAGACAAGATCACCAGCAACAATACAAAATGCAGCCATATGTGCTATTTTGTATCAGAATAAATGTCCAAGCACTGACAAACATTTGTATTGCAGGAAACACCAGCAGAGTGTAATAAAAATGTGTTTGTGTATGTTGTTAGGGTGTACGCCATTACACTAATGTGTCAATGGTGAATGAAACATGGCTGGAAGCACAGTCTTGCTAAATAGCAAGCAATACAGCTAGCACTAGGATTTCACCTACTATACTAATGCTTCTGGATGAAGCATTAAAGACAGGAAAAAGTCAACGAATGTCCTACCTCATCTTCTTCTGCCCTTTTCAGTGTTTCACCTGCAAACTTCACATACTGTGTCATCAGAGTAACCAGGGCTGTGTAACGTGTACGAAGGTCCATAAACTAAGAAAACAAACAAACAGTCATACATACTCAAAAGAATTTCTTTGACTAGTTATGTTTCCTTGATTGTTTCCTCTTGTACCTCTTGCTGAATGACATCAGAGGAACTCTGCATCTTCCTCCTCTTCACTGGGGACTTATGCTGAGAGTCAACCATGGCTCGATAAGTCATCAACTGCAGTTCATAGTCCTTAAAGAAGAGGAATACATATTGCACAGGTAAGTAACTTTCGTTTACCATAAACTTTTTTGCCATTTTACTATTTTAGTACCTATTTTATTGTTTTCTTTGGGGATGAAGTTTCACTAATGGGCAGAATTTCCACAAAATGTACACACATACCACAGTCTACCATGGTACCATATACTTTGTTTTGTTAAAATATTTCAAAGGGATAATTTTGTCTTACTTTCACTCCAACTGCATACTGCTCTGAATACTTCTGACACTCCTCAATTTTGCTTTGTTTTTGCTCAATTTCTCCGACCAAAACCTAGAGATAAATCAAATGTTAGAACTTGATGCAAATAAATTAAATGAATAAATACAGTCTAAGTTATTTTTCCTTACTTTCTGCTGGTTAAGGAACTCTGCCAATGCCTTGCTGTCCTCAGGTTGATTCTCTTGGGCCTTGAGCTGCTTGGCTTCCATTTCCTTGCTCCACTCATCCAGGCTGTTGTATGTGTCTTTGTAGTACTTAAGAGATTTGCTGATGCCTTCCAGGTCTCTGAGCCTAAACACATTGAAAAACCAATAAACAACATTATGAAGAAAAAAATAAATGAAAGACACACTTATCCCTACAGCACAGCATTAGCAGGGGAAGAATAAAAAAAAAATTAACTTAATGACCTGTTTTCAATCTGAGAGTGGATGTTTTGCCATCTTTCTTTGAGCTGGTCGGCCTTCTCCTTGTGCCAATCCAAATCAAAATCCCTCTCGTTGTGTGTTTTGAACATGCGCTCACTGACCACTCG
This sequence comes from Labeo rohita, assembly GCF_022985175.1. Classification (NCBI taxonomy): domain Eukaryota; kingdom Metazoa; phylum Chordata; class Actinopteri; order Cypriniformes; family Cyprinidae; genus Labeo; species Labeo rohita. The sequence goes on along the minus strand of NC_066881.1, from coordinate 1,981,696 downwards.
TGCCTTCTGCAGCTCGTCCTCCAAGTCATGGAATACCTCGCGCCTTTCGTCGATTTCAGACCTCCATTGCTATAAATTACGATCAAAAGGGTTAAGTCAAGGATGTATAATGGCTAAACCATCCCCAAGACAGCATTTTTAAAGTCACAATGAGATTTTATTACCTTAAGAGTGCTCATGACACCATCGATGGATTTAATATTAGCATTGATTGTGTCTTCCTCGCACAACTTAGCTTCATAAAGCTTGACGAGAGCTTCCGCACTCTGACTGTGTTTCACCACCAAACTCACTGTCTTCAGCCTGAGCGTAAAAGATAATCAAGTCAAACAAGTCAGATAGAAATTATGTAGCAGCCATTTCTAGCTGATTAATTATTGTAGTGCTGACCATAACAAGAAATAAAGACAAAATGTATATTTAAAGATTAAAGATAACTTATAATGGCCTGGTAACGGCAATTTGAAGTTTGGGTAACAATGGGAACATTTTACAAGAACAATAGAAAGCAGACATGAGACGGTATGGAGAAAAGGCACATCCACTAACCACTTGGTCACGTCTCCAACTATTTATTTGAACTCTTTCAAACAGATTTCATTTGAGGACAAAGTAAAGACTCACTTCTCCAGGTAGATGCAGCACATGGAGTAGACCTGGTTCGTGCTCTGAGTGAGGATGTTGAGTTCGGAGGAAAGCGTAGGGACGGATGGAGAGGCAGCCGCTTGCCTGAGGAAAGCTTCACACTTCTCTCTCAGGGTCTCCAGGTCATCCTTCAACCTATCCAGCTCTACCTTCTTCTTCTGGATGTATGAGAAAGAGAGGCCAGATGTTAATGATTTTGCTTCAGGATCCAGATTTTACACTGAACCTTGTATCAAAAATTGGTTATTGTACTGAAACGTTATAGATTTTATATTTATTCAGTTATAATTGACTTCTTTGCATTTAAAGAAAAAAAATTAAGGAGAACAAAAATGAAACCAAAGATCAAACCTCCTGTTCGGTGATGCGCAGCACACATTCCTGCAGGTCATCTCTGTCTAGCGGAGTACGGATTTTCCGGATCAGCTGTTCCTCGTGACCCTCCACCCGCATACGGAAGTTACGCACCTCAGATATGAAGAGGTTGTACACGGACTCCTCGTGTTCTTCTGTTGACCACCAGAGGGCAATACATTCCAGATGAGTATATCAACAAGACTCCATGTCCAAAAATAATCTGTAGTTTGTGCATTCGTTTCCCTGTTTCTCTTTCTTGGTGAAAATGTAATTAAAATGTAACTAGTGACAACACAACTTTATAATCTTTAACATTCGTGTTCGTGCAAATGATTGTAATTGGGTTTGTTGACAATTAATCTGGAAGACAATATTTCAGGACTCCATTATTGGATTACAGGCGGCAGATAGTGCCGCCTGTAACTCATGAAATCTCTCAATGAGAACAACATTTGTCTGACGAACAAAAACAAAATATATTTAAAGTCTACATAGTAATTAAATAATGGAATTATGTGCATTATAAATGATCAATGGCCAAAATGCCAGATGCATATCCACAAACACTTGCTCTCTACTTTGTCTAATGTAGACGAGGAGATCTGTGAATGGATAAAACATCATTCCTTATAGTATTAACTTCCTACTTAATAGGCTTAAGAGAACACGTGTTTCTTAAGCATGTGTGCTATATGTCTGAGGGCACCAGTCACTACTAATTTGAATAAACGATTCTCTGTTGCCTTGAATGAACACTGTCAGGGTCGGGAAAGTTACTTTTAAAAGTAACGCTTTACAATATTGCGTTACTCCATGACTAATTGCAATACTCAGTTACTTTTTTTGGGGAAAGTAATGTATTACATTACTTTTGCATTCTTTTTGGGCTTGCTTATTTGTTTTTTAATAACAAAAAAACCTTTTACACCAGTGTTGCCAATTGGGCTACTTTACCACTGTCGCCATGGGTTGCTTGCAATGTCTGCGGGTACCTGGTTTACCAGGGGAACCTGGTAAAACATTTTATCCCCCCGAATGTGATTTTTAATGGGGGACCCCGCTCAAAATGTGAATGGGCTAGTTTTGAGTAGCAATTCGGCAACCCTGTTTCACACCTAAAGTGAAATAAATAAGACACAGGCTGAAGGAAGCGCCTCTGCCTACGAACCTCACTCTCAATTTCTCTTACTATGGGGACAGGAGAGGTGTCAGCGAATAAATGGGAAAACAAAGTGACTTGTGTTACTTGATGCATTACTTCACTACTTGTTTGAGAAAAGTAATCTGATTACATAACCCGCAGTACTTGTAATGCATTACCCCCAGCACTGGCCACTTTCATTGAACATGCACAGCTGCTGTCACTTTGTTGCTGTCTATTATTGTACGTGTGTATGTGTACATTAACTTGCCTCTCTCTGCAGATTTGAGAAGTTCCTCATAGTACTCCTTACATGCCAGAACCTCTTTTTCCAGCTGGGCGCAGTCAGCCACAGTGAAAACCTCAGATTCTTCACTATCCCTCAGGAAGTCCTCAAAGTGGGACTGCAGGCTGCTCAGCACCTGCTCATGATCACCTGGCAATAGAGTCTTGATCTAGGGAGGGAAATTAACATTTTACTATAAGCTCCCTAGATTTTAAAACAATTTCAGGGGATGCAAAAAAAAGATTTGTACCGAGGCAACAGTGCTTTTGCGGATGGCACGGATGTCAGTCATCAAATAGTGCCAGGACACAACGCTCTTCATGTTAATGTGAGAGTGATGCCACAGAGCCAGAACATTCTGATACAGCTGCTCAATCCTGGTGGAGTGAGAGAAAGAGAATCAAGCATACTATCACACAATTTAAACCCTCGCGTCTGCCTCCATTTTTGAGAGCGACGCTTACAACCACCAATTTATTTTTTCCTTTTTCGATAATGTGTTACATCTGTTACACTCAGATGTATGTTACAAAGATCTAATTGCTACTTTTGACTTTAAAATGAAACAATAAAATGACTGTCTTCAGATTGTCCTCACCTGCTTGCCATTTCAGTGGCCTCCTTGTTAGGTGGTGGTACACTAAAGCAGACTGAAGGTACCATGGCCTCATTTCCGGATGGACTAATCACTTTCCACTTTGCCCTGTGAGAGTTGCTCACTAGAACACACTCATCTTCTTTGCTAATGGTGATCTGAGGAGAGAGGGTTCAGAAAATGAATTTTGGCAAACACTGCTGTAAATATGGAGGCAGAAGTCGTAGCGTGGTGTACGTACTTCTATCTGGCGGTAGTCACAGATGGCTTTGACGGGTATGGAAGTTCTGATGGGGTTCTCTGGATTGCGGGCCTTGAGCTGAACAACGGACTTTGCCCGTCCCACTAACCCACCCACTGTGCTGCTGTATTTCAAGAGCTGCTCTTTCTCATCCTGTGAAGAAACATCAGCCCTGCCTCAGTCACGCACATACATCTATACTTTCAAACAGAAATTTCATGAATCGACTTTGAGGAAGTGAACTAACCATGGACTCTTGAATTAGATCCTCCAGCCGATGTAAACTGCTGCTTCGGTCGCAGCTGTACTTTCTGTGGATGGCATCTTGGAGGCTCTTAAGGTAATCCAACGACTCTTTGGCATCGCTGAAAAACTATAAGGAGAGTAACAGCATACCTGTAAGTCTGACATGAACCGTTACAAATCATACAAATCTGTCATGCTGAAAACAGCTGTGTAACTCACGTCAAAGTAGACAGCGTTCTCTTTCAGATGTTGCTCCACACAGTGACAGAGCTGCAGTATCCAGCTCCACTGCGTTTGCATGGCTGCTCTGTATGCCTGAGTAATGCACAGGTGGAAACAAAGTTAGAGGGAACATCCTTTCATTCCATGGAACAATAAAGACAATTATTATTAAAAACTGACTTAATTAGAATTAATTAGGAATTAGAAAGTATAAGATGTTCGCCTAACCCTAACTACTTTCCTGATACTTTTATGTTTCTTTTTGTAGCTAAAAAAACAGCTTGAGCATTCTGCTAAAATTCTCCAATTGCGTTTTACTTACAGGTTTGAAGCAACATAAATGTAACAAAAAATTATGACAGAATGTTTGACTGCACTGTTTCTTAAACCAGAGTTTCATGACCTTGTATGTCTTATTAATGAAAATTCTGTGATTTCAAGTTTGAAAGATGGAAAATAAATATTAGTTTTAAATGGAGTCTAGTGCAGTGATGTACCTCGATGGTCAATCTGGCAGGATGGTTCTCCAGTAGGAGGCTCTCTGCCTTCTCCTGTACTGACTTGATCACCTCCTCCTTGTCATCTAGTTCTCTCATGAGATCCTGTGGAAAGACATGGGCATATGAAGACGCTCCTGGCACAGATATCTAGCTTCTTTTTCAAAAACCTGCACCTCAACATGTCAAGGCAAGTGAAGGCAATGCTATACTCCTGTGATAAACACAAAATCTTGATCATGATGGATGTTTATGGTGCCACCACATCTAAAAGCGGTCTTCACCGCTCCAATAGAAGAGGATATGTTAACTGCAGGTGCGGAGTAAGTTTTTTTAGTGGTTCAGTATAATTACTGTATTGGTGGATTTTCATATTGCTAGAATTAAGCCTATTTAAAACCGTGAATCTATCTCGAGTTGAGTGATATGTATATCAAAGTTTTGGCTGTATATATAATAATAACTTAAATAATCACCCCATTTTAAAATTTACTATGTTATTTACAGTGTAGCCAAAAAATATATCACTGAGCCTTTTTAAACTGAGTAAAACATTCATTTGATGTGGGTTGAATGGACTTACTGCATGATAATCTCTCTTCCTTGAAATGTTACTGTTTCGCTCACTCCAGTCAAAAGCCACTTCCTCTTCCTCCTTCTCATTGAGCCAGATCAACTCCTGAGTGGCGCGGGACACAAAATCATACAGGCTGTCGAGGTGTTTCTGCCTGTCATTGGAGCATTTCTGAAAACACAAAAGCACAAGAAACTGAGATTCACAGTTCTTACAGAATATGGGGTTTAAAAGCAGAACTTAACAAAGTTCCTTTACCAGCAGCCTCCCGTACTGGCTCTCTAACTTATTCAGCTTCTCAGTGTAACTCTGCTTCAGTGGCTGGGTCATCTGAATCTGTGGGAGTGACACGGTAAGTTAGACACATTTGTGTTTATATTTTTTAAGACAATTACTCGTCGGAATACATATCACTTAAAGTAATAGCTCAGCCATACTTAATTTATTTTATTATTTTTTTTTTTTTTACAGATTTTTAGCAAATAATGGCTTACATTTAGCTTCAAATTTAGTTAAGTATGAACAAAACTGTATTTAGCACTCCAAACATATTTTGAGTTTGTAATGAGTAATTCATAATTATATATTAGGAATGAAATAATATTATCAATATCAAATAGATTACAGCATTTCACTAGATTTGTAGTGAGATGCATTTTTGTAGGCCTATTTTCACTGAAGCTGGAGATTTCCATCAAAATAAAAACTCTACTGCTGTTTCCATCAAAATAAAAGCTTAAAAGTGCAGGATGAATCGCTGATAGCTAGCGGTTTAAATGGGTAATGTTACTGGAGTCCACATTCAAGATATCTCTTTCAAGTGGAGAAATTAGGAAAGAAGCAATGTAATTTCCCTGCTGTAGTGTAAAGCAAAAATAATATACCTATGAAATATTCATTTTCATTTATTTGACAGTGCAATTGTTTTACAATATATGGTTATTGCTGTAATAGGAATAACAATAATAAAAATTGTTATTATTATTACTATATTCTAATTTGTTTGGCTTCTAAAACACCAGTGTGAATGTAATTTAGACTGAGACAGTATATCACAACTAAAAAGAGGGTTAAGTCCCCTCTACAGTTCAAGTCAATTCACTGACCTTTTTTTCTGACATAAGCTTAAGTTTTAAAAAAAAAATGTCCAAGTATTCATTTGTCTTTTTTTTTAATAGTGCAATAAATATTTTATCGTGGACTTCATATCGTGATAATATCGTATCGTGAGATTTTGATATTGTTACATCCCTACATATAGATATTTTATTAAAAATATGTAATGATATGTATTACCTCACTCATTTTGGCTTCTTTAATGCTCATCTGGAATTCTTCAATAGCTTTGTGAAAATCTTTATGATTCGCTAAATTTGATTCAACACTTGGTAGATCAGATCCCCATTCTGCTTGATCAAGCTGAACCTTTCAGAGACAAAAAGATCAGATCAAAACCATCAGATAACCTCACCTCCAAAAAAAAAAAAAAAAACATTTCAGAAAACTTATATTTAAACTTATATTTTTAATTATAAACTTCTGTACACTTTTCTAAAAAAAAAAACTTAAATCTGTAAAACAACTCCAATTTAAATATTTGTTTGCGTCATGACCACAATCATCACGCTTGGCCTTTTTAATGATTAAAACAATGTAGAAAACAAGAACGCTTGTCCAAAATGTAAGACATAAATACAATGACAAGTGTATAAAAACACTACAGATTTTTGCAGTGCAATAAAGGAAACATACCTGCATTTCTTCAACCCAGTTAAGCAGATCCTGCACAAACTTCATATTAACCTCATCCTCGGTCAAGTTTGGATCCATAAATGAGGATTTGAGCATGGGCTTGCGAATCTGCATGTGTTTGAGCTGCTGAAGGACCCCAGACTCCATGCCGCCTCCTCCTCCTCCTCCTCCTCCTCTACCGCTGAGGTAAGTCTGAACCGAGGCAGGCTGCATGCTGGGCGTCATGGCTGGGCTCATCGCAGGGCTGCTGCCCGACGTGACCAGGCCAGGGGTGAGCGCAGGAGACAGTCCGGCATTGAAGTTTTGGGAAAAGTTTGAGTTCAAACTCTGCGTGATGCCAGAGATCATCATCTTGGTCTGTTCTGAGGTCAGCGTGCGTCCTTTGCTGTAGATGCTGGAACACTCGGTTCTCAAAGCCAACAGGTCGTCACGGAGCTTCGACACCCTGAGGACCAAAGAGATCAAGGAAATTTTAGGGGTTACAAACAATGCAGGTTTGCATTTTAAGAATGCCTCAATGATTTGCTCTCTTTAATAATAAAGTTCAGTCAACGACTTTCTGACCTTTGAACGAGCTGATCAGCCAAGTAGAATTTTCCATCCAGTAAAAGCTGAATATCCACCACTTGCTGCCTCAATAAATTCTCACACTCCAGAAGGTAACCAGCGATCTCTGCTTCATTCTGGAACTGGATTCCTGATTCCAACCGTTTGGCATCCTAGAGGAAATATTTCATTTTCATTAACATTTTCAGTGGAAAAAAATATGGTTTAGAACACGGTCTTGTTTTCCAGTAAACACTACAATATTTACTTGAGAGGTAAACATTATTTAACAAAATTAGATTTTTTTTCACTGAATCGCTCAATTGTTTTTTTACACCAAGAACAAAAAGCAACAATAAAAGAAAAGAAGCAATAAAGCAAGAACGAAATTAAATCTGATAATTACTGGAGATTAAGACAAAATATTAATTAGGAACTCACCGACTGCAGAGCCGTCCGTGCTAACGCCAATTTGTCCTCTCCGGCTATGCAGTCGCGCTGAACTCTGTTCGCAATCTGCTGCAGCATTTCAAGTCTATGAAAACAAAAGACAGGTACAATCAAACATCAGCGCACAGAATTTTGCGAAGGAAACCACAAAGCACATCTAATGCCCTCTCTGAAGCGTGTTTGGCTCTCTCACCTGGGTCCATACACAGAGTAGTTATTTAGATAAAGGGGTGTGCTGGACAGAGGCTCGTGAGCTCCGGAGAGCAGGTTTTCAGCCGAGCCCAGGCTGGTCAGAGTGCTGTCACTCACTGATGAGGTGCTACTGCAGTATACCAGGTTGCTGTTCATCATAACAGAATAACACTATCTTTGGCCGACCCAGAGAATGGCGTTTACCACCCCTCCATCAGCAGCAGAGAGCCCACCGGCCATCTACTGTCCCAGACACGCGCGCACAACCCTTCTGACCGCACCTGCTTCCAGCCACTGCTATTTATAGGCTCATATTAGTGGCAGAAAAGCCAGCCCACAGTAACATCAGCCCCAGGTAAAACACTGAGCGTTGCTTTTAATGTGAGACGATGATCCAGCACAGGTTCAGACAGTTAGGCTGAGAGACACGGGGGTGTGTCGACCTACACCACACATTCCTCTTCCTCCTTAACAGTCATTTAACCATTTTACGGCATTGACGGCAGTGCTGTTATTATATAATCATGTGTGCATTAAAGTGCTAATAAATATCAAAAGCATGAGTGATTTCCATATATTTCCAGGTGATTTCCAACTGCATGTTTTCCCCTAAACATTATGAGTAACAAAACTGAGAACTGCACAGGTGTGACTGTCATATCTGTGCTGCACAACCGGCGTACTGGCCAATCCAACAAATTATATCTCGTAAGAATGGATTTATAAATGACTGACACAATAGTTGACTGTTTTTAGATTTACAGAACACTCCTTCTCCTACTGATCAGATATCAGATATAAATTGAACAGATATCCCCGCCCCAAAACTCACACTATTTGTTGTGCTCCATCGGTTGCTATATTGAACTGGTTGGGATGTTCAAACAAACAGAGCAGTGTTTTGACAGCAGCACAGTGTTTACACTTTTCAGGAAAATGATATATAACAAGCTGGTCTGCAGAGAATCCATCACTAGCATTCACATTCATCTCAATGGCAGTTGCTTGGCTGGTGCAGGGCTGCCTACATTGAAATCTGGCACCCTTTTTTAAAGGGGTCACTTTTACATGTTGTTTGAACATTAATATGTGTTCGCAGTGTATGTACAAATCTACCCTATAATGATAAAAAATCCATGCAGTGGTTTTTAATTAATCTGTAAAAATAATATCCCCTTTTTCAAATCGAGCCGTTCTCAGATGCCTGTCGTTGTGGCGTCACACCCACAGAGGCCGCTCCCACGATAGTTGATTGACATGAGCATTTTACCTCAGATCAGCTGTCACAGTCCGCCCTCTTTGTTTCGATGCTGGAGCAGGAATGTAAGTTAGACAAGTATATCTCCGATTGAGCGATTGAGGTGTTGTGTTGCTGGATGTAATAATGAACATAGTGGTCGTCATTTACTCCCGACATCTGAGCTGCTGAAGATGCAGTGGATTACATTTGTTTGTGAAGGGATCTTCCCGATCTACATATATCTGTCTATGTTCACGCGAATCATTAATGATCCAGCTTCACTTACAGCAGAAGTGAGTATAAGGGTTTTTTTATGAACCTTTGCGATCGCCTTTCCTAATAATGTGCTAGTTAGCAAGTTTAGCCGCTAAACGCAGCAAAATGAGGCTAAAGTAAACAGACTTGTCTCTCCACAGAGAGAAGAGAGGGACGGGGCAAGCTGAGCTCATTTGCATTTAAAGCGGCCACGACCAGAATGAGACAATTTTTGCAGAGCTGATTTTAACAAGGTAAAAAGGGTGTTGTTTTACACTACCATTGAGAATTTTTAACCAAAGTATATTATAGACTTTTCATTAAGACCCTAAAGAATCATATTAACTTGTGGAAAATGGGCATCCGATGACCCCTTTAAGCAATTTTTTACCCTTTTAAGAACCCTCCAAAATACTGCACTGATAGAACATCTACTAAACTAAAATGAAATATTTAGATATTTTAAATATTTAATATTTAAACCAGAATATACAGCTAAAATTAAATGATCACATGAAAAAACATGCTAAAATGGCCAACTTTGATTCCTTTGACTTAAATGTGTCACCGTACATTTGGATGAAATATTAACAATTTTTTTAGTGGACAATTTTAAATTATTACACATTTTTATTCAAATCACTTCCATAGACCATTTGAACTTATTTACAAAAATGAGTCAAACTTTCATTTAAAACAAAACACAAAACAAAACAAAACAAAACACCTTAAACACTTTGATGCTCTTATTTAATGCCACAAGTCACTGGACAAGGGATGACTGTAAAACTAACCTAAAGACTTTGTTAAGACTTGAGGAAACTTAGCCAAATAACATCATTTAAAAATCATTAAAATATTCACCATGTTGCTTAACTTTTTATCGTCTGCAAAATTGTAGCAAAATATTATGAAATTTTCGCATATAAAAGAACATAAAGATACCAAAACATCAATTTAATAATCAATAATCGCAATTTAAAATTCAACATCACAAAAGTGCTGACCCTAATATATGTAGAAACAGTGTGAAAAAATATTCTAAAAACCTGAACATTCAAATGTGGTATTGTTCCTAGTCTGACATAATACCAAGAAATTATTAAAAATGTAAATGTCAAAAATGTCAAGTAGATCCTAAGTGAATTCCTCAGTGGAATGCATGTCATCCACACCCATATTCTTTCATTAAGAAATAGCGATGGAGAGATAGCATGTGTAAATCATCTCATACCTGTCCACTTCAGGCCTCAGGCTCTTCTCTCTCTCCAGCATGGCCACGATCAGCTTGCCCCATTCCTTCTCCACATCATTCGGATGGTACCCTTGAGGGAGCTGGATGCGACCAAACTCTATCCACCCCTACAGTCCAGCATACAGCAGAGTTTAAGACATCTCTTCATATGTCAATGATCATACGTATGATCAAAAAAATAAATGAAAGATACAAACCTCTAGCATTTTGTAGAGATGCTTGATTTTGGCCTTTTCATTTTCTTTTGGTGGTATTTCATTCTCTTTAAACTGTAGATACTGAGTATAAAGTGCCTGTAAAGTTAAAAAGGGTTAGTTACGACAAACCAAAGCAATGTGATTTCTATCCATCAAACCGACAACACAGCCATTCGAGTTATGAGTGCAGTTGTACTCTATGCTTCTGCTCAAGGAGAAAGATGGAGCTGCTCTTCAAGTCTTTAAAGAGGCTTTAATAGTTTTTACGAGTGGGACGCTACCTATTTGCCATGGAAATCCTGAGCCAGTACCGCTAATTTGCCTCAAGCTCCAAAAAACTAAGCAATGCTTATGCTAATGTTAGCAATTATCAGAGTCTCAGCAGCTGCTGATCCCTGAAAAAACACATCTGTAAATGTCTGATATCTGACAAATTATTACTTCAGATATATCTGTCATTTCATAAATCAAAATGTAAAATAGGCCCAGGAATAGTTCACCTCAAAACTCCCCCACATGTCTCTTTAAACCTGCATGTGCATTTTTTCTTTTTTTTAACACTAAAAAAAAATGTACATTTACATACAATTTTCATTATTTACATAATTTCATGAAAAAAATGTACTTACATTATTAAAAGTATCAAGAAAACATGAGGAATCTCACCTTAAGTTCCACAGGATTGCTGGGGAAATTTCTGTCTGACATAACAGTCACATTGTGTTTGATCCACTGGCTGAGGTACTTCACCATGTTCTGGTATTCCACCCATTTAATGTCCACATCCTGTGTCAGGAACACCATCAATCAACTTTTGTTCAAGATCTGTATATTTCACTTTAACTCTAAGAAAAATGTAAACACAGTCACGCTTCACCAATATGGGATAATTTTATGGGACATGTCATTTCTTGGCTTTCTAGCTCTTCCTTCGTATTGTACTCATTTGTTCATTTACTCAAGAATTGCTAGCATGTTGGATTCAAGGTCAATGTGTCTTAAAAGGTAACCAACAGGCACACTGCGCACTCTTCCTCAAGCAGAATTAGCCAGTGTTCTGGGAATGATTCCAAAGAATCAACAGAATCCTTAGAAGCTTCCAACTTAGTTTAATTTCCTGCATAACAAAACTCCAGCTCTTCCAAGAAACACAGAATGCTGATGTAATGTGAAAATGTAGACACAAAGTTTATTAGCACAGACCAAGCAAATTTACCAGCCCACCCAGCTTAGACCAGACCGGAGTAGGTCAGGTAGCGAATATCATCCTTGAGATGTTTATGTACTTTAGTATCCTTAGAGGAGAGTCATGGCTGAAATCAGCATATTTTTGTGCTTCAGTCACAGACAGGTGATAGACACAGAGGTCTATAACTAGATATACTTCACTAGAGCGCACATTTTACATAGAAGATTGGTTTTTGCACTGTTTTCTGTGCAACACTGTTGAAAAAAAAGTATGCTTAATTGTATCACATATGCATATGAAGTGTACTTGCAGATAATACAATATTAATCAAATAAAAAGCCACTTAAATGCACTTAAAGACAGCTCAATTTAATGCCTATGTTTTGTAACACACTTAAGTACAATTTCAAAAAGTGCACTATGTAAAAATGTTAAAATTTTACTTTAACCCCCTAACTGTCACCGTCCCGTATACAGGACGCCTAAGTTTACTTCACCATATTACAAATAAATCCTAATCTAATCATGACAAACTATACATTGTTGGAAAGGTCTAAGACTCCTAAATAGATATTTTACCACTGTTTTGTGTTGCACATTATGTAGGAAAAGTAACAGATTAATTTATGACAAGAGTGCAAAAGTAAAAAATCTACATCATAACATGAGTTCTGACCTTTGTCACAAAAAGACTTTCTTTGTTGCCTTTTTCCCTATCACGCTTTAGATATCATAAGAAATTATAGATCAGTTGAAAACCTAAAATCTCAAAATTCATCCTTTGAAAACCATTTTAAAACCAGACATTGTTTATGTTTCAAAGAGGTACAGTACATGTATTTGGATACGCTGACATACTAAATCACAAGTACTTGACTATAATTTTATTAGCATAATTATAAGTATAATGCGCTGTATTTAAAGTTAATATATTTTAGATATACTAAATTACAACTTCTTTACAAATGACAAATGTTTAGCAATTACAAAGTACATGTTTCAATAAAAATATAGTATATTTTTATATTTACAATTATATTTTTGCTTATCATTTTCATGCTTGTCAGTACGTTTAGCAGTAATTATGAAATTACATGTAAAGATGTACCGATGTACTGTATGGTTAAAAAATTACTGAATTTATATAAATGTAAACTATGATAAACTTTTTGCTTTCACGTAAAACATTACATTCAGTTCACAAAGTATATTTAAATATTAAAGTATATTTTCCATAATAATATTCATTTTTCACAGGGGTAGTGACATAAGAACTATTTGTGATTGTACTTACATTTGCGCTGATGCCCTCCATACCCTCCGGTACTTTCGGGAAGACATCGTATAACGTTGACACGTAAGTAATGACAGACTTCTCATCTGGAGATGACACGTCCACATCTGCTCGAATGGACAAATATTTGATTAGTTAGAATGATAATTTATAAAACACTGAAAAATTTTGCAACAAATATTAATGCCTGTAGCATTTCCTTTAACGAAAAAAATTCTTACAGACAAAACTGTTTACAGTTTCTATTAAGTGTTGAATTCACTGTTTAGTCTGCTGAGAGTGTTAGTGTTAGCCATTGGGCAATGAATACTATTCTTAGATCCCAGTGTTGTTTTACAAATAGCAATGAAACACTGTGAAACTGCAGGGTGAAATATCTGACATTCAGACTGCAGCTCAGATTCAACAGCACTCTGGTGACTCACTGTATGAAGGAACCAGAAAACAACACGTCAAAGTTGAATCAATGATGGGTCACTTCAGACATTTGGTAGAGCTGTGTTAACTAGCAGCTCATTCTTCCTCTGAGACGACAAGCACATCTCAACAGTCTCGCACATCACCAAAAGAATCAAAGATACTCTCTGGCGTCAATGTTGATCGGCAAACTCATTGTTTTGCATGAGACAACAATGGCATAATAATGATGAAGTTGTTACAAATGACAATGTATTTTTTATATCATGTAATTATTTACATTTACACATTTAGCAGATGCTTTTATTGCTTCTGATACAATTTGCCACAGAGCCAACAATATTCAAAGTCTACAACGGCAGCTTTATTACAAAGCCAGACTAGGAAAGAAGCTAGAGCAGGTGAAACGCAAAGAAAATGAAGTTTATTATTATTATTTCTTTGTAATTTGTAGACAAAACCCAACTCTGCCCCACCCAAATGCACAGAAGAGTACAGACAACTGCGGTAGTATCAATTAATAAAGGACAGTGGATGAATGTCACCACAAAATAATAAAACAAAACAAACAAACAAAAATCTATTTTTATTTAATCTATGCTTCAAAAATCCAGTTAATGTTAATAAACTGATAAATCGTTTTTAAATATAGCTTACAAGTAAGTGCAATCAATGAACTTTGACAGTATAATAATGCTAAATGATGCAACATGGATGAGGACAAAAGTTCGGAGCTGAAACTCACCCTCTGGGTCCAGCAGTCGGGCCACACCAAGCTGCTCGGCCACACCAAACGCCTGCTCTAAGTTGGATCTGCTACTTTGTATTGATACTTTGCTCATATCGACCAGGTCAGGCCTGAATTAAGACAAAGAGATGACAATATAATCTTATTCCACACTTGTGACTTGTAATCAAGGGATACCATTTATATAAAGAGTATATAAGGAACGATTATATTTTGTATAAAGAAAATAAAGCCTATTTTAGGATCTCTAAGAATCTTAAGAGGTCCAAAAAATGGCCTTTGTCTTCTTTTGGAAATGTAGGATTTCTTTCCTTTGATTTTGGGGTGAAATATGAGCCAGGCATGCCCTTGACGGGCTTTGTGAGATTCACTCATTATCGCCACTAAAGCTTCCCTGACTGACAGGAATAGTCATGGCTAGAAATATCTTTGCACAAAGGAGTAATTATTCCAAATCTAGGTCATCTGAAAACCGTGTACGTACATCTGACATTTCATCAAACTATAAAGAGCAGGTTATGAATATGAGGCACAACAGATCATTCTAAGAAGAGATCTAAGAAATGAGAAACAAGGATATACATGTATGCACAGCAAAGCTCTGTCCATCTGAACCATGGCTTATAACACATTGTACTTCCATAATGTAATATTTTATTTCAAAGTGAAACAGGATATTTAATAAGAAATCAGGAAAATACTTTCTCTCAATCTGTAATTGATTGGATGGTAAAAAGTGCCTATTTACACTTGTCACTTCTTGTGTTTTTTAAAATCAGATATATAGTTATAGTTATAACATGCACATTCTGTGTCAACTCAACCAGAGGTCCCCAGCTCAAATTTTTGATTTTGCTAATATATATATTTTTTAGATTCAGAGCCAAATTATGGGGTAAAGATGACTTCAGAAAGATGGCAGCATCATAATGTTATTTTTATATAGAGACTGGTAGGTCTGTTGACTTTAGCAATCTTTTTTGCATTTTATGCCAGTGGTGACCATTTAAAAATGGAAAAGTTTGCATGCCTATAACTCAAGAAGCATTAAATATATCTTAATGCCCTTTTAGATATTGGGTCTTAACATACTTTACTTTTGGCATCTTCATTGTTAAGGCCCTATACGGCGCAGTTCCAGAGATATTGCAATTTAAATATGGCTCATGTCATGCTTGTCAGTACATTTTGCCGTGATTATGAAATGACATATAAAGATGTACAGATGTACTGTATGGTTAAAAAATTACTGAATTTATATTAATGTAAACTATAATAAACTCATTACATCACATAAAACATTACATTCAGTTCACACTCTTTTAAAGTATATTTTTCATAATAATATTCTTTTTAGAACTGTCAAAGTGTACATTTTTCATTTACATTTGTGCTGATGCCCTCCAATTTGCCCTCCTGCAGTAAATTGTTAATATGTACACAATTTCAGTGGTCAAAAATCAAATGTGGGTCAGTCTGCAAAAATATAATACTTCTTTCCTTTTCAAGAGGAATGTCTGAAGAACAACATGTTGAAACTAGAAATGTATCTTGTTTCCTTCTGTCAAAACAACTGCATTAAACATACCTGAGTGCCATAAATATTCTTTTTATAAAGTTTGTGTGCCTATAACTTAAGAAGTATTAAAGATATCACAATACGGGTTTAGATTCTAGTTATTCATAAACTTTTCTTTTGGAATCTTGCTCTTGGAAATGGTCAAGTTGAAGCACACCTTGCTCTTTGTAGTCTTTTTTATAAGATTCTATATTTTAATCAGTTTTAGGTATATTTGGAAGAAGAGATTTTGTTTATTTGATAGCTGAAGCTGCCAAGAGTTCAAACATGCAGTCTTATAACACGTTTAAATCAAATCCCACACCTCATAGGGAAAAGTGCCTGTTTTTGCCACACATTGCATTCACATCAATAAACCAAGATTCGTCTCACCTGGATTAATTATTAGAATTTCTTTTTCTTTTTTATTGTTATAAAATGTGAAGCATAGTCATAGATCAAGTAGTATCTACTGCTGAAGGGCATATTTTGCAGAATAACTGATAGTACCTTAAACATTTAGGGTCTCTCACACCTGAAATAATTAGCACTGGGTAATTCTTCATGTAAATGGGATCCTGTGTAATCTTATTTTACATTTCACACTGTTCATACTTTACCTAGAGTTAACAATTAATCCCAGTCGCTCATAATCTGACATGTCACACTGTACAATCCTAAACCCTGGGTTACTGTTATTATTTGCATTGTCAGCAGTGATGAACAGATAAACACAAAACCACATTTTTGACAACTGAGAACAAATAGGATACTACAATTTGGACATGGAGCTGCACCAAAATCTCAGTATCTCTAGGATTAACCCATACAGGGCCTTAAAAATGAAGATTCCAAAAGAAAAGATTCTTAGGAACCAGAATCTAAATCAAATAAAGACCTCTTGTTACAGACACACATATTTTGGAAAAAGAGTATTTATGACAGGTATGTCCTATAAGATTGTTCTAATAGAGGTAAACAATACGCATTCCTAGTTTCAACATTACAACATTCAACATCATTCTGCTTTAAATACAGTAAGTATAAGTTGCATACAAAGTTACCAACATCTGATTTTCAACCACTGAAAATGGGTAACATTTAACAATCTGGACATGAAGCCTTATTGAGCTCGCCATATCTCTGGGACTGAATGATGTAGGGCTTTAAAAATGAAATTCTAAAAGAAAACTAGAATCTAAAACCACACTGGGATATCTCTAATACTTCTTGAGTTCTAGGCACACAAACGTCAGAAAATTAATATTAATGGCACTCAGACAGGTATGTTCAACGCTGTTATTTTGACAGAAGGAAATGAAACAATTCCTAGTTTCAACATTATTTGCTCCTCACACATTCCTATTTAAAAGAAAAGAAGTATCATATTTTTGCATATTGGCCCACATTTGATTTTTGTCCACTGAAATTGTGTACATATTAGCAACTACTGCTGGAGCCATAATGAAATTCCAATATCTCTGGAAATGAACCATATAGGGCCTTCAAAATGAAGATGCCAAAAGGAAAGTGAGTTAAGACCTAATATCTAAAAGGGCAGTAAGATATCTTGAATACTTCTTGAGTTACAGACATGCAACCTTTGGAAAAAAAAGATATGAAAGGTGCTGTTTCCCCATTTCTGAATGGTCACCACTGGCACATAATGCAACAACGATTGCTAAAGTCAACATATTTTACTAACAGACCTACAAATATCTGTGTAAAATTAACAATATGATGCTGCCCTCTTTCTGGAGTCATTTTTACCCCCAGTAATTTGGCTCTGAATCTCAGGTGAAAATTGCCATTTTGACCCCCTCTAAAAAACAGTGTATTACTCTGTAACTATTCATCCATGATATTAATATTTTGGCTTTCATCACTATACATGTCTATCTTTCCTAACAAAAAATATTAGCAAAATCAAACATTTGAGCTGGGGAAGCTTTTGAAATTTGATTGATTTGAAACAGAATGACTCACCTTTATTATTTACCATTTTGGCAAGAGTAAAAATGTAGCTTTCACAACCACACGTATTTATACTTGTCCATTTGCATCTAGAATCTCCTGAAGCGGTTTGAGACACAACGGACTGCAATCAGTCTCGAATGCATTTCAGAGGGCCCTGCATGAAGTGGCCCTACATGAAGTCCTATATGGCAGGTGATAAGAGGGGAGGGCTAGGGGACAATAGCTAAAAATATTTTTAGAGGTGCAGCAAATTCAGTCATTATTTACTTGCCCTTTAGTTTAGTTTAGTTTAGTTTAGTTTAGTTTACTATCCTTTCTGAATTTTTTTGTATCTGTGGCAACCTTTTAGTCATCATCAACAACTGTTGACAAATACAAGCAAACATAAACACATTACAAATATGACCAACATCAAACAGCAGCACCCCTCTCACAACAACCACTGCCATAGATGTAAAATGACAACTGTGATAAGAACTTATTTAACAGAGCTATACTGAAGGATGTAAAAGATCTCCGTGCACAGGCAGTCCCTAATAACAACAAGATGTTAACAACTCATGTTCATCATAAAGAGGATGTGACACATCCCAAGGTATTGCATGGCTTTTCCTCACAGCTCGAGATTCACAAAAGTGTTGTCATATGTGAAACCAGACACAATCAGATGCGCATGGATTTTTTTGCTGAGCTGTTACCTGTACTTATGAATAATAGCATTGAACAGTCGTCCATCCCTCCACGAGGTAGTGAAGTTGTCACAGCGGACACCTACATAGCCTTCAGTCATCTGCTGGGACCACAGCAGAAGTCTCTCCTTGGCCGTCATGTCCTCGGACTCTCCCGTCACGTGGATGTCCGAGATCTGCAGGAAGGAAAGATGCCGAGTTTTTGGTAAGAACCTCTGTTATAACACAGATACATTTCCTCCTTTCAAACCTTGTCACATCCAGCAACTATGCAAAGAAATGGTCATTTTGTAACATTTTTAAAATTGATTTCAAAAGAATTATGCAAAAAATAAATGTACAGCTCAAACGGCATCATCTAGATGTTTTTGCCATAATGTCGATTCAAATCTGTTCTGTAAATAATCTAGCAAAAGCTTCAAAAGTTTAGAATTAAGAATGAATAAAAATACATATATTATGCACATACAGAATATAATTGCATGCATTACCATATCTAAAAACTAGGGCTGTCAGTCAATTAAAACGTTCGATCTAATTAATTACGAGATGTGTCGATTAAGTAATTTAATTAATCACAAAATAAATTTGACTGTGAAAATACCCATAAAAGATTATGTAAGCTATTTTTGTATTAAATGAGAAAGTATCAAGTAGACATTACAAATTGTAGCTTTAGAAAGAAATATTTTATTTAATTCAACATAAAATTTATTACACATAAACATTTAGGCTACAACGGCCTAACGTAAACTATGGAACATAAAAGAAGAAAATTTGAGATCTCATCTCAGTATTTTTTGTTCATACAATGAAAGTCATTGGATGTACCATCCCTTTATTTTTATTTTTTTTTATTATTTTAATAAGAAACTAAATCTGCCAAGGTAAGGTAAGGTTTGATTTGTTCAAACAGCTGATTCATTCAGGAATGACGTAAACGGCTCTCTTTATGAATGAGCCTTTGAGAATCATTGATTCACACGATTCGTTCAAATAATTAATTAATTACGCGTTAAACTGACAGCTCTAATAAAAACACATGAAAATTGTAAGAAGAACAAGAGATCTGTGTAACAGCACAGCAGTAACATAAAGACTGTCTGCACGCCATTGTTGCTAGCAGATATATACTATTTGCATCCTATGTAATAACAAATGCTGCCTATAGTATGATAACAGTAAATAAATATTATAAATATTATAGTATTGTACATTTTGGATGTGTTCCTTACCTGCCCCATCCACTGCAGGTCAAACAGACTATTTAGGTGCAAGTCATATTTACACCTGGGTACCAACAGCCACTCCATAATAAAAATGTGATCACTTGCAAGCAAGCAGTGCACAAATGTGCACTACATATGTATGTAATGCATTTCCACACATATAGATGCTGTTAAATTACTGCAAAAGGAATCAGTGTCTCACTAATTAATCTAATATTAACAAATATCTGTAACTTGGCCTTTCTTTAACACCTGTTTTATGCTGTTCTGGCAATGAGGCTCAGCTGGTGCACACAGAAAGGCTGATTCATGTGACATTTGATCAGTGATTTACCAGCACAGATTGGTTGCTCTGTTTCATCATTTAGAGCTATTTATAGTAGTACTGCAGTGTATGCAATAAATCATATTAAATGTATTTTTCGTACAGCGGTGAAATATGCTGATGTTGACTAATGAACAGTGACCGCTAGCGCAGACGTGTCCACTGACCATTGGAGAACTCACATGACTTCACACTGCTAAGAAGGATTTGCAGCTCTAAAATCAAATGCCTGGAGCAAAAGCTAAGCCAACACCTACTGATTCAAGAAAACACATTATACCACGACATATTAAAACCAACAGTTTAATAATCATTCACAGCTTGCTAAGTGTACAGTACGAGTACGTCCTGACATTAAAGTCAACTCAAAAGAATCTGCCGGCCGGTGTAATTATAGCTTGTAGCTTGTCAGAAGGCAGCGGAGCACATGGTGTTTAGACTGTGGGTGTGGAAAGACTGAGCTATTAACCCAAGAAAACCAAACACACCAAAACATGTCATCTCTGACTAACCACTGCCATGACTCTCAAGATGATTGCTAACATTACGGAAACTCTGTGTCATTCATTATGAAATGGCTAGTTTCTAGATTCCAGATGCTGATGGATCCAGAGAGATATAATAAAGAATATAGTCACAGGTACGACACAAAGTACTAGTTATATCACAATGCAACAAAGAGCTCAACTATTAGCCTTAGTGTCTTCTAGTGGAACAACCCACTAAATTAATTTGCTTGTGTCTCACACAGTAGAGAGCATGGCACTGCATCACGGTCCCTGATTCTGAAGGAATGCAGGAACTGATCAAATGAAAGCAGTTGTGTGAGCTAAAGCGTCCACCAAATGTACAAATGTTAATGTAATTCTAGTTGGCCTAGTTACATAGTAACTACTTAATAAAAACAATAAGGCAATCAAGGCCGTTGCATAGGTATATTCACATCATGCTGGAATTATCACAAATACAAGATCCCAGCTTGTAAAAAGCATTTGTGTTCTTGTAGAACTAAAAAAAACAACTTGTAAACTATGAATTTTCTGAGAGCCCTGACTTGCACTGCCTGACCACTACAAAGTCGTGGGTTGTCATCTAGTAACTACGGCAACTGCAACATGGAGCAAACAAATGCTCCTCATGAGTAAATGGTGTATGATGTGCAGCGGACTTTATTTCTTAAGTTACACAAATGGTATTGTTGCCCCATAAATGGCATCGCATATGTTGACAGATGCTGCTATTACCTCCTGGTGTTTAGTAGAAGCATGTTTAAGATCTTGTTGGACAGTATCCAAAGTAGCCTGGGAAACTAAACCTCCCGAGCAAGAGTGGGCCCTCCTTCGCTTCCTGTGCACTTGAGTGTCCCATATAATTTTGGATAAACCCTCCATGTTTTCCAACTGATGATCCACACTGCCCTTCGAGGAGCCTTTTCCTCTCAGTGTCTGGAGCATATGTTCCACGGCTCCAAAACTCACCGCCCTCCTCAACTGCCTCCGCAAGAGTTTCTTCTCCAAGAGCCCGTCCTTTGAGGCAGTGCTCCTGAAGGTCTTGGTGACCCCACGTAGATTGTGCTCCACAGTGGGTCTGCTTTTATCCCTATCCACCTGATTAGCACCTGGTCTTCTGCCGGTTTTACCTCGGAGAACTGGGACTTCTCCAACATAGACCCCATGGCTGATACTGGGATGTCTGGGCCTTGGAACCTCGTCTTGCTCCGAGTTCAATCTAGCAACTTGATTGAGAGAACTGCTGCCTGGTGCGACGTCCTCCAGGTCATCACTCCTGCAGCTCGCGGCTCCGTGGCTTCTCAAAGAGTCACTAGCACTGAACTCTGAGGATTTCCTCTTCTTCCTCCTTTGAAAGTATCGCCGTCCACTGAGCTCCTTTGGCGCAGGGCTGATTGGGGCTTTGGTGGGATCAACATAACACTCCTCTCTGGAGCCCCTCACGCATCCACACATATTACCCATGGCGGCTGCTCACAGGCTGCCCATCAAGCAAGTTTCACTTTTACCTGCAAGCCATAAACAAGTTCAGCAAGTTCAAAAGTTTCTTATCCCTGGAAGTAGCAGCCATGTTTTCCCCTGCAAGTGTTTAGGTACGGAGGTGATGTCAGACAAATCAGCCGTAGTCCAACTATCCAGAGCGGTTCGGATGATGTGAATCCCTCCGAGACTCAGCAGAAGACTGAGACGCTCCAAACAAACTTCAGCTTCCTGTATTGCACGTTCACTGGCCTCGCTCCACCTTTCTTCTCACGCTGCCAACACACTGCAATCTCAGTGACCTTTGAAATGCCACCCTTTGCCCTGATCCTCCAGAACAAACATTAGAGATCGAGGCTCCCGGAAAGCAACAGAATCTAACACTGCTGTCACAGCTGAGGAAACGTCATAGTCCTCATGTGATGTGTAAACACAGCCACCCCCGGAGCCCTGCTGGTGTTGAGTTTCCCCAGGCTGACTCCGGCTGTATGTCCTTAGCGGTCAGAGGCTGGAGAGAGAGAGGGAAAGGGGAGGGGAGCGGGACAGACTCTCATCCGTTCCCTGATGGCTTCTGGTAACTGTGTGAAAGCTCTGCTCAGCAAGTTGAGCCATTCGAATAAGATGTACCAGGCTGAGAGAGAGAGTCATGGCCTGTCATGTGGCCTTTAAAAATAACAGGACAACGTGGCTGGCTGTACAACATGGCAAACTGCTGCGTCAGATGACAAAGCTCTCTGTTTGCTCTTTAATCTGGCTCAAAACAAGAGCAAAGCTTTCGAAAGGATCAAGTCCAGCACGTAAAACAAACAAACGTACCCAGTAGTCACGGATATAGAAGATGATAAGTTATATTGGCTATATAAACTAATTTAAAAGCATAGTTGTAAAACATAATTAGCTTATACAGCAAGAAACTGACCAAACATTCCTTTAAAATTAATTAGTAGTGTTCCCTTTTGAAAAACCAGCATATGCTGCTTCGGTAGGTTTTTTATACTGGGATGCTGGTTTTAGCTGCTCCTTAGCTGGTTTATGCTGGTTCATGCTGGTTCATGCTGGTTCTTTGCTGGTTTATCCTGGTCTATTGCTGGTTCATGCTGGCTCTTTGCTGGTCCTGGAACAGCACATGACCAGCTAAGGACCAGCATAAACCAGCAAAGGAACAGCATAAACCAGCTTAAACCAGCATCCCAGCATCAAAACCTATCTAACCAGCAAATGCTGTTTTTTTCAAAAGGGTTGCTTAGGCAAAACTAATAATTAGGCTAACTTGCTTTAGGGATCGCACACAAATGGCCAAACTTAGTAACAGCTTGCACCTCTTTTGGCCTTAAAAAACTACTTTCAGGATTTACAGAATGGACATAATTATTTCTGCAGATAACCTTATTGAACATGTATTTGTAGGAGTTTCCCTTTCAGATGCAAGGTGATTTACTAAGGTATGCGCTAGTTTACTGGTATTTGCACTATTATTTATTGCCCCAAAAATAATGCCTTAAGCCATTTTGTGGCAGTGTTGTTAGTAGCCTACATGCACACTATCATCGGCTCAGATTGTTTGTAACCTTTAATTTGCGCTGATCTTGATAGATCACGTTGGTCATTGTGGAATCTGATTTTGATTGCTGTGTTCTTTAATTTGCACACTGTCAGTAGATCATCCACAGAACTTTTGCTTTTACGTGATTGCAGTCTCACGCTAATTTTCCCAGTTTAGTACGCTAAACCACGCTTGAAAAGTGATTAGTAATAGGTGTGTAACAGTAAAAAAACAAAAAAAAAAAAGACAAACAAAAACAAATGCATTGCATCAAAAAATGCATTGTAGGCAGTGAGGGAAAGCCACTGTTTGCTTATGACCGCTTACTATAAAGTACTTTTCACATTAGCTTTTTCATATGCATTTCAGATTGCAACACTAAAGCATATTGATATCCACACAAATAAGTTCTGCACGTGCAGTGGTTAAAACAACGCTGCATTTGTTCAGTGTGCTCCAAACCCACAGACAGTAAGC
Organism: Labeo rohita; assembly: GCF_022985175.1. Lineage (NCBI taxonomy): Eukaryota > Metazoa > Chordata > Actinopteri > Cypriniformes > Cyprinidae > Labeo > Labeo rohita. The sequence continues at coordinate 1,957,571 of NC_066881.1, read as the reverse complement.
AGTGCTTCCAACAAACTTGCTCAAATGCCATTTAAGTGAGCCTCATATCTGCTGTGGTCTGGATCTTGTTTTGGCATAAGCTCTGTCACTTTCCCTTTATGGTTGCTGACTTTTCTCAGTTTGTTTGTTTTGACAATAGGTGATTCCCCAGAATTCAGAATTCAGCGAGGACTGCTGTTTAGAACTGTCGATTTCGAAGAGGAATTAGCTGACCAGTTCCAGTTCTATGCAACAGCATTATTTATGGTATTCACAAGCTACTGCACATCCACATATGATATACTACCCTGGCCTTGACTGTGCAGACATGATGTAAACATGAACAAATGAATCAGCCTGGCATTTCCCGCCAAATCTGACCTGACAATTCAAAATTTAAATGAATATTTCAGGCTTACTGTTCTGAATCAGAATAAGGCAGTTTTGAAGTTTTTTTTTTATACTTTTATACAGTAATGCAATTTTGTTCATTCGTGCCACTTTAAAAACAGTAAAGTAAAAAGAAGAGAACAAACATCACATTGTTGCACATTATTGCTGGAGGCGATGTTAATACACCCTGAACACACCCCTCATTCATGAGCTTCAAAACATGCTTCTGAGGCAAAAAACACAAGCAAATCACTAAAACAACATAATGGCTAATGCCAGCGTGATTCAGAGTCGATGTCTTTGATCCCATGTTCAAACAGACAGCATTCACATGGCAGCTGTGGATATTGTATTAATGAACAAATGCGTTCTCCAAAATATTTAATTACATTGGTCATTGCCTAAAGAGCTGCAAACAATAGATGTAAATTAACAGCGAACAGCGATACTTAAATGGTTGGAAACAGATTCAAAACTGGATCCTTATAAAGAAGAGACCGGAGGGCTCGAAAAATATGAACGCGGTTCAAAAATCATCCCTGAGAGTCTAAAGTCTGGGCAGAGCTATCAAAAACAACTCTATGTACCATCCAACTGCGGATCATGAGGGAACAGGCCCACAGCCACTAGCGCCGCATGCCCAACGGCTCGCGTGAGAGTGACAGCGGCAGGTGCTCCTGCACGTCCCCACGCTACCTGTCAGCAAGTTTTATGAAGCCAAGCATTATTTAACACATTCTTCAGCTATGCCCCAGATTTTGATTTTTAGAGTTGTTTTGCAAGCCTCCAGCCCATTGTGGGCCGTCAGGGAGGCTGGGTCAGCGTGGTTTGCGAGATCGAGATGCGGTGAAGTTGTTACAGCCTGCCGGTCCTGCATTCCTGCTCGCTGCACGCAGGAGAAGTGAATCACGGTTTCTGATCGAGGCTCGGGTTGACTTCCGCAACAGGCTACCGCTAAAATGTTTCTATCATAACATCACCTCAAACCAGCGTGCAGCTGAGCCAAGGATATTAATAACCTTCTTCTGTGAAGGTGGGACATCATGTCCGAAATCAGCAGAAGTCTCCAAGGGAATATTTGAACACATTCATGTTCGCAACAGAATGAAACCAAACAGAGCAGCCCAGAAAGCCATTTTACATATGAAAAGAAGAAATCTGTGAGATGTGATGTGATGGCCAAAGACCTGATCTGATGCATGCGTGCACACTCTAACAATTAAAAAGCAGTGCGGACGGAAAGCATAAATGCGTCCTGTGTGAAGGGCCCCATAGGACTGCACTCCCCTCCACTTCAGTCTTATATACTGTACATTAGATGAAGCGAAGGTTTCACAGGCTCAGACCTGCAAATGCGCAGCTGCAGCAGAACCTCAGCGTGACCTCTGCGTGTCGCGGCTAAAGCGCAAATTCTGCATAAATAGTTTTTAAAAACCCTGTCACAAACATAGAATGCAAACATAAATTATTATTCACCTACAGCTCAGGATGATTCGTCTAGCATAAGTCATTTTTTTAGCAATAAAAGCTCTTATTGTGAAAAGCATGGACTTTTTTCCTATTATTAGAATTAAAATTTGCATTATTGAGTAAAACATACAAGACTGATCTTGTGTACGTAATAACACAAATATTTTCCATGTTCAGCTACTACATGTTGATGCTAAAATAATGACCTTCATAAATCAATCTCACAGTGTAGTTACTGAGGAAAATCACATAATTGAAGATTCTGGCACATCACAATGTTTCATTAAAACAGGGAAATGTTCCTGCATGAAGGAACATTACTGAAAATGAATAAACACCCAAGTAGGCCTGAGTATGTGAGTGAACACGCTCTGCAGAATGACACATACAGCTTGCTGCACTCCACCTACAACTAAACAATCACTAGACCAGAACAGGAAAATAAAGACAAACTTTGAAAACTAAAACCTTAAGTTTATTTATGGACTTTTTATGCTGGGCTGTTGAAAGCTTCCTGTACTATGAATCTTATGTAAGGTGTTCTGGTTCGTTTCAGGGGCATTTTTTTGAGCAGTACAAACTGTATTGTCTGTCTCATAAGCTATTTTCAATGAAAATCACATACATGTATGACCTCTTGTGGTCAGAGAATGAACTGCAATGTTGACATATGATCACTTTCACATTGTCAGGAATAAGTAGTTGGAAGCACCTACATCAAACACTGAAGCCATTAAATAAATACAAAGACGGTTTATTGTTAAAACAAATTATGAAAATTGACTGGCTAACCTGAAAGTGCAGAATTATGGTCCATATTAATCCCAATGTCAGTTTTGGGTTTCCATCTGTTATGTCATCATTCCTGATGTTTACCAGCTTCACCTGAGAACACAAGCGTTATACAGTTATAATGAGTGATATAATAACACAATCACACAGCGCTCTGCAGTCATTCCAAAAAGACATAAAAATAGGTGTTTATATAATTACATTTTTTAATTTTAATTATGTATTTATTTCAAATTAATCTATGTATATACACAGCAAAACATAAAAAACCATATGTAATGTAATTTACATAACGTCTCCAGTGCCAAACCACATTAATATTACAACAAGCAAAGCTATTGTTTTGGATTCAGTAAGTCAATTACATGGCTATTTACATCCGATTCACTTCATTCATTCATTCTAATTCAGTTGTAAATGAGATGAGAAATAAGTACTCTGAGGCATGTGAAACAGCATATGCAAGAGCATATTTATACTTTATACAAACGGTTTAATATTGTTTATACACACATATATAGAGATTTAGATTATATGAGTTCAGATGCAAAAGCCTCTAAGTGTCATCTGAATTTTTCATCTAAAATGAGCGATTTAATCAGGCTCCATGCAATTCAAGTGAAATAACTAAACATAAATATAGGAGCCTGACAAAATGCTCATTTTAAAAGAAAATTTCAAAAGAAAATTAGAGGCTTTTACATCTGAAATCATCTGAAAGAGAGAGAGCGAGAGAGAGAGAGAGAGAGAGTTTTATTTGCAAAAACAGATTTTTATTGTTTTATTGTGTTAGTTAGCTGTATTTTTTAGTTATTTTGTACCTAATAAAAAAAAACAAATGCAGTTTGATTGAGATTACTTGGAATGCACAATGAAAAAACATGATTTTTGAAAATGTTAAAAACAAGTTATCTGTTTGTGCAAATGAACTCTTCATAACATATACACAAATAAACTAGAACTGAACCAAATTACTTTATATAAAAGTGCATGATGGACATTAATGCAATTAAACAATGTGTCCATTTTTCAAAACTAATTTATGCAGCAATCTACTTCTAGACTACAAACATAATTCTAAGAGCAATAAGTCTATAACCAACATTGTGCTGCTTATGGCAGTGATGTATCATTGTCAGAGTCTCACCACAAGAGGGCACTAGAGAACAGGATGTTTATTTAGGACATGGGGACTAACTGCTTGCCTAACACATTAACATCTCCATTTATAAATTCTGCTGTGAACCTTGTATAATAATGTGTCAAGTTGCAGCTTGGCAATGTTATGCAGACTTCAGGCATGTTAACTATTATTTATTATTAAAAATTGCAAATGCCTTTGAACACTGGTGTCTGTAATCATACTGAGTTTGCCATTGTTTTGAGTCATACAAAATATCACTGTTACACACAGACTTGTTGCTTATTATGTAAACAATTATATATTTTAATGCTAATAATGAAAATTAAACAAAGAATGAGGATTTTGTACAGTTCATCATAATTCACCTTCAGTGATGACTATTTCACAGCACACCGACAAACAGAAATCATGTTTATTCTTGGGTAAGGCATTTATGTATTAGTTGTAAATTTCACCAAACCAACCTTATGGTCTTTTTAAGCTAGCACAAATGAGAGGTCATGCACGGGGTCATTCATGAATCCTGAGGTCAGAGTTTGCTTCGTCATGTGTCACGTATCATCTCGAGCAGAACTGCTTGCGTTTGTCTTTTTACAAATAGCCAGATCAGATGTTTCTTTTCTTTTTTTTTTTTTTTCCATAGAAATGAATGGTTAACTATGGTACCCAGGATTTTTCAACTAAACCCTAGTTTCAGCATATGAGATATATACTGTTTCTGGCCATTTTGTAAATGGAATACACGTTATTCCATATTCAGTTTCTTAAAAGTTAATGAACTTTACTAGGACTTGTGCAATGCACTGTTTATCAATAAATATAAATATAAATACTGTCAGCAGAATAATTCAATATCAGTGTATGTCTATCCCTCAGAAATCTTTTGTCTGGAATTGGCTGGAATTTAAAATCATGTAGCTGAAACAAAATAAATTTGAGCTGATCCCTGAGAACTAGTCAGTATTGTTTTGAATTGCAAATGTAAATTACAGTAGCATTACTGCAAACAGAAGCGTGTTTAAGCAAACCGGGCAATTCCGTGGGGCCCCGCAGTTTAGAAAACTGGAACAGGAGCATAAAAAATAAAATCATAGTATCTTTGTTGATTTTTTCTCACTGGTCTTACCTGCCGTCTTTTTAAGTAGTCCAGTGCAATCTGTACATTCTGGAGTCTGTGGAAGCGCATGCGGCCCTTCTCTCGCGGCTGTGAGGAGAGGAGACAGAGAAATTTCATCAGCGCATGTGTCAGCAGACACGGCCGAGCTCTCGGCACCAGACACTCACCGTACCGTTAGCAGAGGAAGCTCTGCCTGGGGGAGAAAAACTCACAGCAACCCCTATGATGCCTGGAAAACTGAACTATTGCTCATCAATGTCTAGTTAGCCTGATACCAACAGTACATGATGTTTCTTGCTAACTTCCCACAGGTTAACACTATTTATATGATGCCTTAAAGGAACACAAGCCAAACGCAAGGTCAAAGATGTGGAGTGAGCCGAGACTGGAGCGGGAAGCAGTGAAAGGGGAATAGAGCAGATGGAGAGGAAGGGAAATCTCCACTGTCCAGCTCAGATGGAGTTTCTGGATGAGCATTTTCTCGAAGGTACAGTGTGGGCAGACTTAAAGAGAAATGAGAATGATTGAGCAGATGATGGATGACTTATGGAGAGTCATACAGCTTTCACAAGTCTCTTTGCGTTGCCCTTTAAGGCTGGAAGTAAAGGACTGATATGAGTTCCATGTGTTTTGTTCACAGAAAAGTAGAAGATGAAAAATTGTTCTATCAATAAAAACCAAAAGATTTCTAGCACAGGAAATAGTGCTTATCATTTAAAGACAAGAATGTGTACATTTGTAAATTCACAATGATAAATAAAAGGACCCCATGAAATGCTTTGATGAATACAGATGCCAATTTCAATACCATAGCAAAAACTAAAACTAGACTAATTACTATACATAAGTCCTCAAAGAATTATTGAAGACAATTAAACAGTCAGTAATAAGAACGAAGAAACTAATTACAAGCAATAGAAAGCAGCAGTGATGATGGATTTTTGTTGTTCACATCAACCTGATTCCTGGCAAAAAAAAAAAAAATATATATATATATATATATATTTATATGAAGAGTGCAGATGCAAAAGCCTCTTCTTTTCTTTAAAATGAGCATTTCTTTCTGGCTACTTTGTATAGGTTTCTATGTAAGTACTGGTACTTCTGATTGGGCTGAGGCTGGTTTTTTAGCAAGTTTAAAGTAAAAGTATTTGATGGACGTATAATATGTGTCAGGAGCATTCACTCACTATCATTATCTCATTTTTGACCAACATGACTTTTAGCTGGTTTTGCATCTGAACTCTTCATATATATATGTCCCTATAAAACATTTTGCAGTGTTTACATTAGAGCTGCACGATTAATCCTTAAAATATCGAGATCTCGAATTCAAACACCCATAAAATCTTTTTCCTGAATGACAACGATTTAGCTTATGTCTATTAGGACTGTTTCACATCGCGAGTGTCAGTGGAGCGTGAGAAGCACGTTTTGTCGCTGCCCATGTTCATGAATCAGATGGTCGGGTTAAATGTGAACGCAGAAAGAGCAACACAAACAGTCTTTTTAACCACATTATAATCATTATTTCTGTGTTACAGACATTTAAATAACAGAAGTACTGGGATAAACGTTTATAGTTTGGGAATAAACACATATTGTCTACAGTCGCGATCAAAACGAAAGTATCGTAACACTTGTATGTATTGTAATGCTTATCCTCTTCCGCCAATATGTGGCGACAACTGCCCGTTTAAAAAAAGTATGTCATTGAATCATTCATTCAGATTTCAATAGTCAAACAAGTCTTAAGGAAGTGAGACACTGACTCCACTTCATTGAGACTAAATAAAGTATAGAATATAGGTTTTTAAAAGACTTATGCAATGAACAGTTTGTCAGAACCACTAGTAAATTACGTTATTTTGTTTAGTTTTCTAATCTTTTTTTCTCCAGAACTGTGAGAGAATCATGGTCTCCAATTTATTAAAAATAACTGGGATTCTCAATTTATCCAGAATCGTGAAGCTCTTGTTTAAATGTTTTTTATTACTGCATATAATTTATTAAAATGGAAGTTTCATTTCATTTCAAGTTCATCTACATTTTTTTGTTTTTTTTGCATTTTGTCTTTTTCAGTTGAATAAAATACTATTTTCTCTATATATTTCATCACTGAGGATTTCTTAAGAAAAGTTTAAAAATCTCGTCTCGTCTCGTTCTCATGAACCCAGTCTCGTGTCTCGTCTCATCGTGTGGGATAAGTGTCTCATCACACCCCTAATATATATATGGTTTTACTTTTAAACCAGTGAAAATTCATGCCAATTTTTTTTTTCAATATCTATTTTTTTGAGGGAGTTACATATCTGTCCACTGTAGTGGACACCATGCATCAACGGTATACATAGTGAGTCAAAGGAAGTCATTTCTGTCACAGAAGAAAAAAATGGAGAAAAAAAATAATGTTAAAATGTGGATGAAAGTATTTCTGACATCGTATTTAGCTGAAAAATACTTTTTGTACCTGTCTGGTTTTCTGAGAATAAAATAATTTAACATTTATTTCTGAGGCACATGGTGCATCCCCTTTTCCTACCGCCATTTTGAATATATTATGTAATATCTCAAAACAAAAAAAGATACAAAGATAACAATTAAATGGAATTGTAGACAGCACTTTGGGGGTTCACCAGTTGGTGTTTGGGACATGACGCTACTTCTTAAATGGTTCAAAATGTATATATACATATATATTCAAGATTTAACACAACTAGAATTAACATTAAAAAAAATAAAATTAAAAAAAAACATTAAGCATTGGACGGACAACTCTTTTGGTCATTATTTAAAAAAAAAACAAAAAAAACATTCACTTTCACTTTTTCACAAGTTTGATTTAGAATAGTTAGAATAGACAAATAAAACCTTTAAGAAATCACAACGGGGTACTACTGATATATTTTATGTTGTGGAATAAATCATGAAAATATGATTTTAAGAGCTTGTGTTAACCAGACCTAATTTCAAACATTAACCGAAATCTATTAAAAAATAAAACCTTTTAACTAAAATGCTAATTTGTTTCCTGGCTTTGGTCTACAAAAATACATCATCCCTGCAGCACCCTACAGGAAAAGACAGTACAACAAAGACACAACAATAAACAACGCTTTAAGTTCAAGCGAACTAACAAGTTGTGGACAATGAATGGCTCAAGTGGATCGCTAACTTTTGATTTGAAGTGCTGCAAACTCCTGCAGATCTGTCTCGGATTTTGCGTACAAAAAAACAGTCACCTGTCAAACATGGCTTGATGCACTTTTAATATCTTTTTAATATCAAGCACATCCTGCAGTTTATCAGTGCATTTGATCAGGTTAGCTGTACACACTGCTGTATGAACAGCTTATATCCCTTTTCCCTCAGGATTTAAAAATAATTGTCTTTTTTTTTATAGTTTTAAAAAATGCATTGAAATGATATTGATATTACTGCTTAGTAAATATATATCAGGCATATATGCATATATTATTGCTCATCTTCCACTGAGCCAGAGACGGCATCATCAATTTTATGCTTCAAAGCTAACAGACTAAAAAAATGGACTACAAGCCACAAAACTGTGATTTCATGAGGTCTTTAACACACTCTTGAAGCGAAAAGGAACTTGAATCAGGCCTTTAGTTCACAGCTCAAGCTCGTGTCTTGAGAAATGATCAAGCTGGCATTCTAGAGCGCTCCGCAGCAACCCCAGAAGGCAATATTCAGCGATTAGGCAACCCTGTGACCTCAACCTCACTATCTGCTGAATTTGCAAAGATCTATAAAGTCCTAGAGGCCTACAGTCCACTGAAGAGAAGCCAGGCTTCTCTGGGTTTGGCACTCAGTTAATACACACAGCACACTCTACATTAGTCCTGTTACGAGGGGGCAGGAGGACGCGTGTCCACACCTACCCCCTTATCCTCATCATCATCATCGTGGTCACGTCCATGCCGCTCAACCGTGCATGCGTCAGCCGCACTCACCAACCGTAACGTCTTCAGAAAATCACGCTCCCTCGGCTTACCGGCGGGAACGTGAGCACGAGAGAGAGACACACATACAGACACAGAGACAGGTGGACACATGAGAGATGGACAGAAGAAGAGAATGAGAAGGACAGGAGACAAGGAGGAAAAGAAACAGGGTGTCAACAAAAGAAAGGGGGCACTTTGCTCTCAGATCAGTGCATTCAGCGGCCCAACTAAAGCAAATAACCGGACATTACAGTGACAGCTTCTGGAGGAATTCTCAGTCAAATCCACCTCAATCACTCACAGCTGTAACAGAGATCCTGAAGTCACTAATGAAATATAAAAAAAATCAAATAAAAAATAAAAAGCATAAGAGAAAATCTCAATCCAAACTGAACAGAATTCTTGGTTTTAAAGCAAAATCGTAATGTTTTTATTTCTTGCATTGTTTATTTTTTTTTGTCCTTTGGATTAATGTCTTAAGAAAAAAAAAACGTCCATAATTCCAACACGGTTTGGATGTTGCATTGCTTTTGATGACTTACATTATGTGCTTGTACACGTTTGACATGATTTTGACAAAGTGCTGAACTTTCAAATTAATGTTGATGCTCTCATGAAGGTTTAAGTGTTCAGGCATTTATCTTGGGCACATCTAGGCACTTAAATCTAGGCACCGGCCAAGTATTGTCCTTGAGTTCCCTGAGCTGATTTAATATCCCCATTAAATGGTTTGACACACAGTTTTCCTTCCTGTGGTAATGCATTTGGTAATGCATTTAAGCACGAAGTTGGGGATGGACTTTTAGTCTTTAGTCAAAGCCCAGTAAAACTAAAACAGCGTACTGTGATTTTCCTCTTGCAATTGTACAACAACTGGATAACTCTTTTGAACATAGCCATGATTTTGCTACTGCTGCATGCTCTTTCTATGGCAAAAAAAATGTGAACATGCTCCTTGTGAAAAGGAACTTCCACTTCAAATCAAGTCATTAAAAATGCTTAATTCTAAATATATTCAAATGCATGACTTACATTTTATATGTGACCCTGGACCACAAAACCAGTCTTAAGTTGCTGGGGTATTTTTCTCAGTATTTTGATTTTTTTGCACCCTCAGATTCCAGATTTTCCAAATATTGTCCTATCCTAACAAACCATACATCAATAGAAAACTTCTTCATTATTTATTAAATCTCAGTTTCAAAAAATTAACGCTTATGACTGGTTTTGTGTTCCAGGGTCACATGTGTTTCTCTGATAAAAAAGTTTGTGTCAACTTTTAAGGGCACACTACCACATATACTAGCTTTAAAGCTAAAAGGCATAAACAAAAAGCTACAAAACAGTAATTTCACAGGGTCTTAAAAAATATATTACATGCAATCCCAGACACATTAAATACTTACTGTATAAATGTAATATTCAAATACAGATTCACTAAAATCTCAGTAAGCTGCATGCGAAAGCTGCTGGTATGTGTTTGTTTGCACAAAGTGTGGGAACTACAGCACCTTTGATACTGAATGAGAATTCCTCCACAGCTCACAGTCAATGCATTGTAACACACCACACAACTGGACTATAATTTGAACAAGTTTACCTAATGTCAATCTGACATAATAGAGTAAGTGTGAATGGCTGGATGTACACTAGCGTGTAAATAAGCAAAAACATTTTCACAGATTACACTATTAGCACAGTTTTAGCTGCTGTACAGCATGAATGTGCAGGTACTGGTTAAGTCACTTTTAGCAAAGCTGATCAGTGTGTGAGTGGCTGCTGGATTAGTAACACACAGACACACACACACACAGATGTGGACTGGTGTGGATGATGAATCTACCCCTTCAAAAACACTGTGATGTTACAGTGAGTGACTGCACACACGTTCAAGTATTCCGCTTCAAGACTGCTTAAACATTTAACACACTTCTCAGTATGTTTCAGACACGAAGAGCCAACAGATGAAACAGAGCAATACTCACCAGTGTCTCACCAGACAACACCTCCAGCAAGGAGATTAGGTTATGTCCATCTCGCAAATCCTCATACAGGTCGTTCACATGCTTTCGTACCTGAAACAAAGCAAAGAGAAAGAAAGTGTGAAAAAAAAAACGTAGTACAGTAGTAGTATTCATACTGTCTGAATAAAATGTCCACATTACATATAATTCCCACAAACATCCAACAAATATTCTGAGTTTGCATTTTTTAAAAAAATTTTATTAATGTCATAAAAAACCTGTGAGGAATAGTACATTACTATGCAGGAGAATGTCAATTTTGTCTATTCTGGCAACATGAAGGGGTTTTCAGGGGTAATTATCTCCAGCAATGAACTAGATCTGAAAAAGCACAGACATATGACACTCCCATGACTGTGTTTTTTATCCTTCAGAAGACAAAGGACCAGATCCACCCGTGGTATGACAGACAGTGACTGTGAGACAGCCGCACACCTTGCAAAAGGCCTGTTTCAACACGTCCACGGTTTTGACCAACGCCAAACCAGTTCATATCTGAACTCCAAAAGCACAGAGGATTTGTCCATTTACACAAATTTGTAATCAGTCCTTTTTAACAGGGATATTCCCAAGTCATATGAAAGCTAAAATTATTCCAATTTTTAAAAGTGGAGATCAACATCTTTTCTCCAACTATAGACCAACTTCTCTTCTTTCCCAGTTCTCAAAAAAATTAGAGTAATTATTTCGGTGTAGGCTTGATAATTTTTTAGATAAGCACAACCTATTGAGTGAACATCAGTATGGTGTTAGAGCAAATAGGTCAACCTCAATGGCAGTGATGGAACTGGTAGAAGAGATTTCTACTTCAATAGATAATAATAAATATACTGTAGGGGTGTTCCTAGATTTAAAAAAAAGCTTTTGTCACTATTGATTATGGCTTATTAATGATGAAACTGGAGAGATATGGTATAAGAGGAAAAGCCTTTTCTTGGATAAAAAGTTACCTCGATGACAAATATCAGCTTGTACAAATAAATAATGTTAAATCAGATTTAATGAAAGTTACTTGTGGTGTTCCACAAGGTTCAGTGCTAGGCCCCAAATTGTTTGTACTGTATATAAATTATATTTATAAAGCGTGTAAATTTTAAAAATGGTTTTGTTTGCTGATGACACAAATTTATATTGTGCTTAGAACAGCTTCTGAATACAGTGGAAATCGAACTGATGGTTTTCCAAAAATGGTTTGATGATAAGTGACTTTCACTGAATTAAAGTAAAACTAAGTTTATAATATTTAGTTATTAGCAAAGTAACAATAACGTTCAAATAAGGATCAATAATGTGAAAACAGAAAGAGTGTATGAAAATAAATTTTAAAATTAAAAAATGGGTTTAAAATTTAAAATTAAATGGGTTGATCATTACGAACCAACAAATAATGTTTATTAAATTACATGCTTTACAATTTGCTGATTTAGTTGATTTATATACTGCACAGATAAGGTACAAAGTTAATAATAATTAACTTATTTTTTTAATTCTTTTAAAAAAACAAAACAACAACAAAAAAAAAAAACACATTTAATACAATTACACAATTACACATTTAATAAAATGAACTTATTAAGTTAATTTTTCCTTTGAAGACATTCGGTTGTTCCTAGTTTTCCCTTCTACTTTCTCTTCCATTCACTTTTTTTCCTCCTTTTGTGGTAGTACCCACCGCCAACACATTCACAAATATAAATAAATGATTTAAAAAATAGAGTAACATTAACATACATAGACACTTTTACATCTGAAAAAAATCACTTCTTAATTGTATTCAGAGGCTGTTCGAAACAAGAGAAAGTCAGTATAAACTAAGAGGAATGTATATGTTTAAAAAAGTAAGGGCAAGAACTAATGCAAAAATAGGTGTATATCTGTCAAAGGGGAAAATCTAAGGAATAAAAATGATTTATTTCACTTAGCAAATTTAAGACAATGTATTTAAAAAAACAAGGTTATAAATAATTATACAACTCAGTATTCATTTGTAATATTATTTGTGTATGTATTATTTAAAATATTGTAGTAATCCAAAAACCCCATTTTAACATGGATTTCTATAGAGACTGGAACTCAAAAGCATCCAAATGGAAGTTAGAATCCTTCAAGGCACAGCTCATCGGTTACTCCAGAAAAAAGTGGATAGCTGGAATGTGTATTTTTGTAATTATGTATGTTTGGAATTATATATGTACATTCTAGGAAACGGAGTATGCGTTACGGAGTGACAGAAGTGTGAAGCAGGCGGATCCAAATGCGAGCTATTATTAAATAACAAAGGCAAAGACATGGTCATATACAGGCTTGGAGTCAATGGAGTCAATGGCAGACAGGTACAGACAGGTACAGCATAGGCAAGAGTAATCCGTGAAACAGGCAAGGGTCGATCAACGGCGAACGTAATCCAGGGGGCTAGACAAAAGGGTAATCTGATACACTTGCGAGAGATCCACAGGGCAGGCAGGGAAACAGACAAAACAAGATAACTAGGCAAGAACACAAAACTCAGAAAACCAGACTAGACACAGGATAACTTGGATGGCTCCGTAAAGACGCTAACACTATGAGAGTGCTAAACGCAGTATAATACTCTGCGAATGGCAAGAGGAAGTCCGAGGCTTATATAGAGTGTCTGATTGGATGCATGTGATCAGCGCAATGGACAATGGGGAACGTAGTCCGGGGTCCGGACAGAGCAGGAGCCCTCCAGGGCGGAGCAGACGAAGCAGGAGCCCTCCAGGGCGGAGCAGACGGAGCAGGAGCCCACCACGGCGGAGCAGAAAGTTCACTGACAGCCTCTTTAGCCATGACAGGACTGGCAGAGAGTTCAATGACCGGCTTCATAGCCATGACAGGACGGGCAGAGAGCTCAGTGGTAGCTTCCATTGCCAGAACAGAATGAGCAGGGGGTTCACACTCGGCCTCCATGGCCGGTTCAGGACCAGGCGGGAGTTCACAGACGGCCTCCATAGTCATGACAGGACAGGCTGAGAGTTCGTAAGTGGACGCCACCCTCTTAGGAGGTTCCGACCTCCATTAGGGGAAGAGCAGCAGCAGATAGCAGGATGTCAATAATGGTTGGGCCTGAAGGCGCTGATGCTACTGGGATGCCAGCAGCCTGCACTGATATCAGTGGTGGGTCCATCACACTGGCCATCATGATAGGTTGAGCATTTGGAGTGTCAGGCAAGACATGGCGAGGCTCTGAGAGGTCAGACGAGACGTGCCAAGGCTCTGGGAGGTCAGACGAGTGGTGATGAGGCTCTGGGAGACCAGCTGAGATGTGACTTGACTCTGGACGACCAGCTGAGATGTGACTTGACTCTGGACGACCAGCTGAGATGTAACTTAACTTGGCTCAGGAACAACAGCTCTGACTTTGCTTGACTCCACCATTTTGTGGACGGGCTCCACTGTCGCCGCCATTACCGTGTTGTCACGTTCCTCCTCCGTGACACCCACAGTGAATGGCAAGCCCACACATAATAAAGCAAAGTCCACAAACTGACAGGGTGATGAACACGGACCCTCGCGAATGAGCCGTGATTTCAGCAGCTGATTAACGCCTTCGCAAAAAAGTCTATAAGCACGCAGTCCGACAGATCAGAATAATGTGCAATGGCCAAATACTATTGAGTATAGCCCTCGAGTGATCGTGTGCCCTGCTCGAGGGCTAATAACAGTCTTGCAGTGTCCATACCTTGCCAGTGTCTGGGCGAAAAGCTGCTGGATCCTTTTGCGGCTGAGAATTCTGTTACGGAATGACAGAAGCGTGAAGCGGATTCAAATGCGAGCTTTTATTAAGTAACAAAGGCAAAGACATGGTCATATACAGGCTTGGAGCCGAACAATGGCAGACAGTTACAGCATAGGCAAAACATAAGAGTAATCCGTGAAACAGGTGAGGGTCGATCAACGGCGAACGTAATCCAGGGGGCTAGGCAAAAGGGTAATTCGATATACATGTTAGAAATCCACAGGGCAGGCAGGGAAACAAACAAAACGAGATAACTAGGCAAGAACACAAAACTCAGAAAACCAGACTAGACACAGGAGATGGCTCCGTAAAGATGCTAACACTATGAGAGTGCTAAACGTACTATAATACTCAGCAAATGGCAAGATGAAGTCTGAGGCTTATATAGAGTATCTGATTGGATGCATGTGATCAGCGCAATGGATGATGGGGAATGTAGTCCGGGGTGTGGTGCAACAGTCTGTGTAAATGCCAATGGAATGAGAGGGCGACACCTGGTGGTAAGCGAACCGAAGGTCACTGGCCAGATTCGTGACAGTTTATCTTTTTTGTTTATCTTGTATTATTACATTTAGTGAAAACGTGTCATTCATCAGTTGATGTAAAGGGCAGGCATAATAAGCAAGGCTTCGGCCTACACCTTTTTCGGTAATTATGTTTCATTGATTTTATTTTTTGTAAAAAGTTGTCTGTGAGGACTCAAATAAAAATTTTGGATTGGATTTTTAGTATCACAATTCCTGTCTCAGCAATGACACCATTTTGCTTCTCATTAAATTGCTCAGGAAACCATCAGTCACTGCCTCCTGCAAAGAAGCACTCAGGAATGATGTTTGACATTGCAAGAGGATGTTTTTGAGGTATCATTTCACAATGAATTATCCCTCATGCTAGTTGAAAGCCTTTTTATCCTTCTCACACGTCGGATTGCAAACATTAGCGCTCCCATGAGACGCTGGCCAATGACAGACATCTCATCTGAAGGCCTTTCACCTCTGCAGCTCCAGCAGCATGAATGTCACTTTACCCCGGTTCATCCTGAATACCGCGCAATTGAAGTCACCTCTCTGCCTTACTGACCTGCTTTCATCCAGGTCCTCTTGTTCATAATCCCCAGCAAGCACAGCTGCATGACTGAAATAGATGTTTAACTCGGCTTCTGGGTCAGTCCAGCCTGTTACAATTTACTATGAGCTGCTAGTCAGCACCTTGCATAAGAAATAGTAGTAGAAAAGGTGATTCCCACACTGTAAAATTTATCTTCTAAATGCATTAAACATTTTATTTTATTTATTTTATTTTATTTTTTGAATATGTAATTTCTGGGGGGTAAATTGCTAATGTCATTTAAATAAAGTTGACCTGTGACTTGACTTGATATTGGAGTGATCGATAATGAAACAAATTCTCATGTTTTAATAATATTAGCTTACATATTAATCGATTTACATTTAACCACATTATGATTTTTTTTAAAGAAAGCACCCTTTTAATCCATTTTAGAGCAAAAAAAAAAAAAATGTAATAATACTATTATGTATGCTGAAAAATGATATTGTTTCTTGTCACATTTTACTAGCTAATGCTAGTAAGAGGCATTAAGTGCACTAAACCCTAAACAGTTCAATGCCTATTTGTAGTTTTAATCAAACTACTGCAATCCAAAGCAGAAATCTATTAAACAATAAATGCAGAATAGTTGATATATATAATAATCCTTTCTCAACACTTTATTCAAGTCATGTAGGACATTTCACAGAGTTAACTATAATAATCAGCCATGTCAAATTATCCAACACGCTCTTACTCGCCTTTTTTCAATATTTTGCTACCTTACTGACAGCAATCATATCAAAAACCATTTATGAAGTCACTTATCTGATTGGAAATGTGTCTACACTAAACAGAAAATCAAGCTGAAGTGATTCTAGTGGACACGCTGTTACTTGCCATCTTGCATAAATGGTGTTGCTAAGAAAAAACTAACACTAAAGTGTAAATGAAAACAAAACATTTGGACACATTTTAAAAGTTAGACCTCATTTTGAAAATACTGAAAATCTGTTATTCACAACAAAATGAGCCCTGAGACACAGATTTCTGCTAAAAGATCTCTTCATTTTATCCAGGAAACAGTATATTCCGCGTATCACGGAATGTTCAGGCACGTCAGCATGTGCTTCAAGGTTAATAAACGATCATGTGTTCTATCACTTATTATGAGTGTTTTTTAAACCAAGGGTGACTGCAAATGCCCTGGACAAGACATGGCACACCTGAAGAATTAATGAAGCATATGTGGAGTTGCCAGATCTCTCCTAAACAGTTCCACAGCACATGTTAACACCTTCCATTTCTGAGCTCAGTGTTTGTATATTTAGATGTCTGTAATTATACCACAGCATATTGGGAAAGTTCTCTTTCCACCACTCCCAAGCGTCTGACTAGCGTGCACTGAAAACAACAACAGACCTACCTTTAAGAGGTGCTGATTTATCCATTTTGTAAAAGTCTTTTTCTGGACTCGGTCTCTTTCATCTGAAAATCAAAAGGGATTGATGTTAGAACTGCTTTTAGGCTGTTGCAAAATTATTTTTAGCATTGACATCTTTTTTCTTAAAATAATAATTCCACCAAAATCTTTTAATGTCTACAGTTAGTTAACTAGAAAGGGTTGGTTCACCCAAAAATGAAAGTTCTGTCATTTATTACTCACCCTTATGTTGTTCCAAACCTGTAAGAACTTTGTTTATCTTCAGAACACAAATTAAGATATTTTTGATTAAATCCGAGAGCTTTCTGACCCTGCATAGACAGCAATGCCACTGATATGTTCAAGGCCCAGAAAGGTAGTCAGGACGTTGTTAAAATAGCGCATGTGACATCAGCGGTTCAGCCGTAAGTTTATGAAGCTACAAGAATACTTTTTGGGTGCAAAGAAAACAAAAATAATGACTTTATTGAACAATTTCTTCTCTTTCACGTCAGTTTTCACCGCGCGTTCATGAAAGTATTGCGTCGCATGCGTGTGGTAGTATTTGGCGATATGCTCAATTTTCATATCGCCCTACCATCAGCCTGTGAGAACACCAATACACGATATTATCGTGCTAATTAATTTAATTATTTACTTACTTAGTTTTATTGCCCGAAAGTGAACCAGCTCCAGCATAAGGCTAAAAGCAGCCTAATGTTTTTAAAATGACTTAATTTGTATTTAACATGATAACAATCTAATAGAAATATTGTAAGTTACTAATGCTTACATTTCCTTAGTTATTCAAAGAGCACGGTCAGAAAATGAGCAAAGAACATTTGTTACATTATCAAAGAAAAGTAGTTAGGGGTGAAGTGTCCCAGAAGTGTCTCTCCGTGCTGCATCGCTAAAGTTAGGTGCCTATTATTTTTTTGACGTATAATAATAATAATAATCGTCTTGCTATCGTCAAAGGAATCAGCAACAGGCGATATATCTGACTGTCATTTATACACGATACTAGGGCTGCACAATTAATCAAATTTCTAATCGTGATAACAATTACTGATGCCACAATTATGGAATCGTTCAAAGGCACAATTACAAAAAAAAAAAATCCACTTACATTATTCTGCTTTCTTAAGATGTGTGTGTGTGAGAGAGAGTGTGTGTGTATTTTTCCTAGAGGTTATCTTAAGTTTTTTTTTTTTTCTCATTGTTTCAATTTTTCAATTTTTACTTTTGTTATATTTAAAGCAGAAACTATATATAAAAATGTGGCATGCAGTTGCTTCAAACAATGGTGTAAAGCTATTCAAAACATCATTCAATGTAAACTGTGATGATCGTAATTAATAATTGCAATTACAGTTTCAAAGGAATAATCGACAATTATGATTTTTGTCATAATTGTGCAGCCCTACACTACAATATCGTGTATCGGTACAACCCTAGCATGTGGTGCTGCAGACGCAGAAGCAGGCATTCAGACAGAGAACGTCCATCTCTCTTAGTTCATCTTCTGTATATTCTGGTTCAAATAAGCATGGCTGGGCTTATTAAAAAAATAAATACATAAATAAAAATTTCAGACATGTTTAAGAAAACTGTTTTATGTACAGCGTGCTTCTGCTTATAAACAAAGCACAGCGAATCCGGTTTCTACCTTATAACGTCAGCTCCGCATTAACAGCATCACACGCATGTGTTGTGGTAATCTCGTAAATCCATGTTGAAGACTGACAAGGGCCTTGAACGTGGTAGTTCTGTTGCTGTGCAGTGTAGGAAAGCTCCTGGATTTCATCAAAAATATCTCAATTTGTGTTTTGAAGGTCTTACATGAGGGTGATCAATGACAACATTTTCATTTTTGGGTGAACTAAACCTTTAATGTATGATTGAATAAATATGCTGTCAAAGCTTTAGTATTATTATTATTTTTATTTTATTTCTATATGTTTATTTATTTATTTTTTTTTTTTTTAAAGAACAAGATTTGTAAAAGAAGTGATCTGTCAGTATACATCTGTTCAATGTAGAGAAAATGCATTGAAATGTCTCCCATGTAAACAGCTTTAAATGAAAACATGATGTCTGTGCCCTTTCTGCCTTAAGTTTTACAAAGGCTACAATCTTGTTTGCAGATGAAAAATACTAATGTTGTCTGGCCTGGCGGGTTTCTGTCATATTATAATGCCATGTTTCTAATTCTGGACAGGATATGAAAGCTAATTACAGAATAAGACTGAATCCCAGTCAAGTCTTGGTTCCATTACACAAGGCTTCCAACCACAGTATTTTGTTTCCTGTGTCCATGACAACAGACGTGCCTGCGTCACACACAGCTCAGCCGCGAGACCATTCAGACTTTTAATAAAACAGCAGCATAATGGAAATATAAGTAGTATTTAAAACTCCATCAATGAACAGTCATTTTCATATAAAAAGAAAAGTAACTTCATGCAGATGTTTCAAATCACACACAATCATCATCATCATCATCATCACTTAACTATCTGTTCAGTCTTGCACATGAGTATTTGAAAAGACCCTGTAACTGTTGCAGAGAACTGGCTGAAAACTGAATTATCATCTGTCAATTAAAATAGAGACATGACCTCAAACTATTCTAAAAACTGCACGCTCTCTGATGAATGTGTGTGCTGTTTGTCTGTGCAAACTTGTGTTGCTGTGCATCTGCTAGGGTGTTCTGGGTGTCTGCTAACAGGCCCAAGTCAAAAGTCTCTATTATATTCTGGTCTCTAGATATGTTTCTTTCCAAGAAGCATTGTTCAAGCTATTGCAAATATTAGCATAAATATCAAGGAAAAAAAACAATTGAAAATGTTGCATGATGTGAAATTCAAAAAAAAATTAATTAATTAACAGCTATGTAAAATGAGATTTGTGCTCAATGCCAAATATTTTATTCACCTTCTGGTGAAAATTAATTCACTTCAGAAAGCAACAGCATGTCTAACAAACCGCATGATTTGACATATTTCGATTATGCAACACAATAACATCAATCAGAGTTTGACAGGTAAAATTAAACTGCTATACTGTACAATTTTGTAGAGTATTAATGCCTCTTTCATTCATTCATTCATCAGGAATTGAATGAATGGTTGTAGTTTGGTAATTGCAACAACATGTGAGTGAAAGAATGCTGGTGGTGAGCGATTATTGTCCTGCCCTCATGACACTGACAGAGAGGGAAAGTTATTTTGATTAAAAATCATACGGGTACATCAATTACAACAAACCAATGATGTGCACTGACAAATCATTTATAATAAACACTTCACCTTGCCATAAAATTGTTTTTTATTTTAGTTAAATGCCAAAACATCACTTCTAATTTCCATTTATGAAATGTGGGAAATAAGCAAGCACAATTAAGCATACAATATCAGCCGAAATATATCAAATATTGATCAATACCAATAAAGTAGTATCATGCATGCCCAGAAAACCTTGACATACATGAAAGACACAGCCTGATTACTTGTCACATCAAATATGGCAAGGACATGTTGTTTGGCATTTTTACTTCAATCTCAAGTATGATCCACAGCTTTGCCTTAGCAACACCGCTTATTAAAATACAGCAGAGCATGAATGTGCTGATGTGAGCCACTGTCACAGGAGTCACCTCGACCTGACAAGAACAGCCAAACATCGCAAATCTCACTGTACTCTGAACCCTTCAGCACTGACGGAGATAAACTCTGCCCCTAAGAGCATTACAACACAAGATCTGGGAAGTGGAGAGAAAAAGAAAATCAATCTAAAAGCTTGGCACGCTGCAGCAAAAGCAGGCGATCTGGCAGACGAAGCGAACGCAGGAAGCTGACGAAAGCTACTGACCCATGCAGCACATGAGCGCCACCAGCAGAGCGCCGCGCCCGCCGTCTCCCCTCATCACGCCGACCGATCCCAGCTCGGGTACCTTCAGCAGAGCGTCGTGCATGTCTGACAGCCCGCACGAGTGTGCGAGCAGCCGCCGAGGGTGGGACTCGGCTGGCTTCCCCGCGAGGCAGCAGCTACTCCCTTGCTTTTCCCCTCAGTATTCCTTCACAACCGTCACGAACGAGTCCCTTCAGGTTTTCCGCCAGCACGCAGTGAGTAACAGGCTCCACCGCATGGTAAATGTTTACATAAGAACGCTTGCTCAAGTCTTCACTGCAGTGAGTTACTAAGGCTACTAGCTGAAGCTCTGAGGATATGATTCTGCTGAGCAATATACTCCGTGACATTTTCAGCACAGTGCCCCTTTGTGAAGCGGCAATGAGCAGGCCCTGTGCTTTGAGGAAATAATGATTAATTCTGTTATTTTATACACAGACACACCACAGCTAAAACTTGTCACTCCACTTCTGTACACGAAGACTTCAGTTTACTATGGAAATGACAATCAAGTTGTACGATTGAGTTCACTCCTAAAAAAATCAGTTACAGCAGTATTTACATTAAACAGTGCTTCTCAGTGGATTTGACTCCAGGGCTCCTCACAATATATTCAAAGGCCCCCATCCATATATGCTAATATATTTCTAGTATTTCTGCTGTAATTATGACAAAGCTGCTTTTTATAGACTTTTTATAGTATTTTGTACACTTTCAACACACTAAATTAACATGGTTAACTCCTAAACTTCTAATTTCAGGAGTTTTATTTTATATGTTTTACACACAAAAAAGTTAAATAAACAGTAATAATAAAAATAGTCATATCATCCTATGATCATCCTATGGTGAGGTCGCTGATACATGACATTATCATCCTAATTTATTTAATTGTTTACTTAGATTCATAGCCTGAGAGTGAACCAATTCCAGGGTATGAATAAAGCAGCCTAATGTTAGTATAATCTATTAACTACACATGATCTTTTTAGTCATTTAGCATATAGATGTGATGTCATAAAATATTTTAATATGACTAAATTTCTATTTAACATGAAAATATTTAATAGAAATATTGTAAGTTACTAATTATAATGCTCACATATACTAAGTTATACAAACAGCAACTACAGAAAACGAGCAAAGAGTATTTACATTAAAGAACATCATCACCACCATTGCATTCATAAACTCAACGGAATCACATGTGATTGGTTATAATGCACAACACTATAAATCATGGAAACAAAGAAATTTGAAGGAACAAACAGGCTTTAAAGGAGAAGTCCACTTCCAGAGCAACGATTTACAGATAATGTTACTCACCCCCTTGTCATTCAAGATGTTCATGTCTTTCTTTCTTCAGTCGTAAAGAAATTATGTTTTTTGAGGAAAACTTTTCAGCGTTTTTCTCCATATAATGGACTGATATGGTGCCCCAATTTTGAACTTCCAAAATGCAGTTTAAAATGCAGTTGTGAATGATCCCAGCTGAGGAAGAAGGGTTATTTACATAAAAATAATACAATTTATATACTTTTTAATGTTAAACGCTCGTTTTGTCTTGCTTACCCCAACCTCTGTTTTTGTTCCGGTTCGTGACAGTTAGGTATGTCAAAAAACTCCTGTTTGATCTTTGCATGTTCACTTTGAAAAGACTGAGTTGGTACTTCTGCAGCAATGTAGGATGATTTCTAAATGATTTTTGAAGTTGAGGGAGAAAATACGATTGGAGTTTTTCGACATACCCTAACTGTCTTGAACCAGAAAACACAGAGTTCATGGAGAGAAAGACAAGACAAGCATTTGAGATTAAAAAGTATTTAAATTGTATTTTTGTAATGAAAATAACCGATCGTTTCGCTAGATAAGACCCTTCTTCCTCGGCTGGGATCGTTTACGACCGCATTTGTGATTGTTTGAACTTTGGAAGTTCAAAATCAGGGCACCATATCAGTCCAATATATGGAGAAAAATCCTGAAATGTTGTCCTCAAAAAACATAATTTCTTTTACGACTGAAGAAAGAAAGACATGAACATCTTGGATGACAAGGGAGTGAGTACATTATCTGTAAACTGTTGTTCTGAAAGTGGAGTTCTCCTTTGATATTAATTCTATAATAATTAGCACTGTCAAAATGAGCATGTTAACAGACAATTAATTTTTCCAGTTTAACAGCATTGTTCACTTCACTTAAGTCTAATAAATGTTAAAATTGATAGCTCAGTTATACTGTAATGTTGAATGGCTATAGTCAATGGTTAAATTTTAGGAAACCCTTTCCTAGAGATATTGGTAATATTGGTATCAGTGATACTCACCTTCAGTAATAAAAAAATATATATATATTGAAAAGACACTGTCTTTGTGTTGTTTTTTACATTGATTTGAAGATTGAATGTGAAATTATTGCAATATAAAATAATATTTAAAAACTTGAATGTTAGGTGGGATTCATGTGCAAATAATTAGTTAATTTTTTAAGCAATGGACAGAACTAATAATAATACTAGCCTGATAATGATAATGATAATAAAATAATAATCATCATCATCAAAAGCATCAGTCAAAGGTGATATCTCTGACTATCGTCAGTACATGATAATATAGTCTTTTGGCACAACCCTAAAAAAATGTAATAAAATAATAAAAAATATAATTTATTGAATTTTTAATTTTGATTAGACTTTTTAGATTAGATTAGATTTAGATTTTTTGATATTAGTAATAATTAATGACATTTAAATAACTATTTAAAAAAATATATATATATTAATAATCCTGTGGCCCCACTGGAAGTTTGCTGAGGCCCCCTGGTGGAGAGTTCACTCAAAAATGATCATTCTGTCACTATTTACTTATTCAATCTAAACATGTATTACTTTCTTTCATATGCAGAACACAAAGCAATGTCTTTTGGGCACTGAAACATGGCTGAGGTGATGCAGATGATCACAAAAACACCTCTTGCCAATTTTCATACTGCCTCTCTTCACTATAGTTTCTGTCATTTCTTTCCCCAAGCCTGCGGTCTGTCTGTCTGCCCATAAATTAGAGTCCAGCAAGAGCATGCTGTTCAAAAGCATCAGCTTAAAAAGCATAAACAAAACATGGTGCTTCTGTCAGAGCTGTGCCACGAAAACAATGCTTTGCATCCAACATATAAAGAGCTGTTGTGTTCAGGTTCAGTCTGGGTCACGTCCCAGTTCTGTCCTCACTGTCGCTTCTCTCCTGAAAAAAACTGGTGCCTGTGTAAATGGCTGTTTATTAAAAACTCAATGGATATGAATAGGTCTCCAGTCTTTTGCCAAAAATATCTAACATAAAAGCTGTTGGTATCCTTTTTTCTTGGTTAAAGCCATGCAATGTCAACCAATGCAAATTTAGAATAGAATTCTGGATTCCTGCACATATAAAATGATATTGTAGGAAACTTACTCCTGTATTCAAACGTGGTTGCAATTCCCTAACATTGTGACCTTATTTGTAGTCATAAGGAATTTATGAATTCATGCTCAACCTACAATTTTCAAATATACCATTAGAGCCATTTATTTTAGTGAGAGAACAGAGTAAAAAAAGACCACACTTTTCTGAAGAAGTGGCTACATGTTGTCAACAGCACGCTATCAAACAATATCAATATCTTGTCTTTTAACTTTCCTAGCACTTTTTCTATCTGAAATTCACTTCCTGAATTAAACATGCACTGTGGTGCCCAATGAGATCATGCAACAACAATAAAGACAAAACTACTGCATGAAATGTTGCATAATGCATACTTTTTGCATTTTGTGCAAACAGAAGGTATAAATTATACTATGCTGTAAGTTTCATTCCATTCCAAACATAGCCAATATGAGCTATAACTTAATTAGTGAAATGAAATGATCATTTATTAATCTATTTCAATACCTCAGTAGACAGGGTGTTTAATCATATCTATAAAGCTGTCTAGATGTAATGCTTTCTAAAACATGAAAGCAAATACTGCTCACTTCATCAAAGTTATCTAGTGCTTTCACTCACACGATAGATAAATAAATAAATAATGTCTGGCTGAGAATTTAAAAAAAAATGGCATTAGTAACTGATGGTAACAGTTTTTGACTAATGCTACATCCGCGATGAGAAAGCATGTTAACAAAAATCATCAATAAGCTATAAACTTATAGTATATTCTTGCTGTGGTCTGATATGACTCAAATGCACGTTTAAGACTAGTAGCAAACATCTGAAGGCAGAAGCTTTCTGAAGAGTGAGATAATGATGGAATAATAAGAGAACGGCGCCCTCTTCAGGATGCTAAAGATCTCTTTTTTCAGGCTTCCACCAGATCACAGCCTTCCTCCACATACTCTACCAAGGAGTCAACTGCCCATAAAACTCAGATGAGAAGACTTCAGGAGACAATAACTACACTATTATCAAGGTAAATTGGCGTTAAAGGTCACTAACTCTCATAAATAGCACATTATACAGCTCGAGCCTTCATTAGCGTCACAGCGAGTCTTGACAGTTCATTTTAAATTTCTCAAGGCAAAGTCTTTGTGAAAGTAAACAAGTCCGTGCCCGATGACACGTAATAATCAGAGATGGATGACTAAAGCTGTTTTATTGCGATATCTCACTGCACACAGATCACTTATAAACACATTACAGTTCATAAATCACAGGAAGCTGAAAAGGTGTGTGAGGTGACTGATGGGTGTACATACATGATTGGACAAAAATCATTCCTAAAGCTAAACAGTTGAAAACAGGTTTCTTTTAAAGTACTTTATAATCTCTTTAATGTCTCTTCGAAGTACTTAAATGTATGTATGTGTGTGTGTGTATTAAATTTGTTCCAATGTTATTACCATATGCTGCTGCTAGTGGTGCAGAAAGGAAACATTTCACTTTTACAGAGATGTTCGCACAGGTGTGCTTGAGTGATAGTGTGTGTTTGAAATGCCTGACACGCATCCCACATCGAATGTGATATTCATCGCATTTTTATCTGGCCAGAACAAAGACCTTGAGTATTCAAGTTACAATATCCAGTAAAGCTTTTAAAAACAATCTATAGCTTCAGGATGCAACATGTTTGAGGTAAAAAGCATAGCGCTGAAGAAATACTAGAAGAACGTAATATTCACTTGACCCCAGGTGACCTTTCCTCTTCAAGGAGAAGAATAAAACAACCATAGTTTCTTATATAATGACTGATACATAATACAGTTAAGTCATAAACAAGCTGAGATGTGCCCACTGCTGCATGATAAACAGGACAAAACCTTAGATAATCTCCACTTATATAACTAAAGAAATGACAGCAGTGACTGTCCACTATTCAGCAAAATCAAAATTCTGTATTTTGCATTAAGAAAATTAAGACTATTTTATGAACCATTAAGATGTAATTCATTCAGACAGTTTAATTTGGGGGACTGGAGTCATTTCTATTACCATCTGTCGTGATACTGAAAAATATTGAATAATTATTTTACAAATAAGGTAAAAAAAAATAATAATTTCTTTAGTCAAGTACACCTGCTTCTTGTACATTGCCTTCTCAGGCTTAATATGTAACCTAAAAGTTTTCTGCCTCATTAAGCACAATGTTCTTTTCTCAGTCAGTGAAGGACTTTGCATACAGTACAGTACCACGTACAGGACATCCAGAGGACCGGGGGAGCAAGTCTGACGATCTGGACTGGGGGTGAACATGTCTATGAATAACTACGCAACACAATGCAGATCTCCTGTCATCACCAGCTGTATGGCATTTGTGCCAGTTACTGTGCCATCATTCATCCGAGCTCATAAGGGTGCCGCTAAATGCTTCCGTGAGAAAAATCTCATCACATGATCAAAGTTCACAAGTACGCAAGATTTACAGTAATGTTCTGCTGCAGTATCACGACTGATGACGAAGAGAGATGTGAATTATAACTGTGACCTCTGCACTCCCAGCATGCAACAGCCTGTCAATGGTCATTTACCAAACGTTTCATATTCAAGAGCAAGTTGCGCAATACTAATTGTAGGGATCATTGCACTAAAGTGCTCCAGGTTTAAGTGCCCCGCTCAAGGGCACAACGGCAAACCAGATCTCATTATCGCAGCAGGTCACTTCTTTCTCCTACCTGGGGTGGAATATTTTGGCCCAGGACAGAAACTACCAACCCAGATCATACTGGAAACCAACCAGAATCAGAAACCTTTGACCCAGTAGAAGTTCCCACACCAAACCCATATGAGCAAACACGTCTGCGTTTACTCATAATTATGGGTTGACGTGTTACACCTTTCCAAGGATTAACACTGCATTCCAGACAACTTCCGATTGGTTTAGAAAATGAATCTCATTTAAAGTCAGACGTGCAACTAGTAAACAAGTATTGAAATCCAAAATCTGAAAACTACAGTTCTGAGATCAATGGAAGCTCAAACATGCTGACTTGAGGTTTGCTCTCACGTTTCAAGCAAGCAAGTTTGAGCTTCTGTGGTATTTGATTTTATTGTTTTTTATGTGAATGAAAGCCTAAACTAAATCTGTTCATCATATAAACTGATTGTGTCTCTTATCTGGTTCCCTTTTATGATGTCTTTATGAACTGTTTGAAGCTTGAAAATTTGGGTTGATGAACTTTTAAATGGATGAACAATGATAAGAGAACAATGATGAAATCAGTTCACAAAGGTTTGCAGAGACAGGTGTGTAAGACAGTAAATAATGCAAGTGTAGAGCTGCAGAACAAATGCTTGCATAGCATCACACTAGTCTTTGGCACTTTACTTACTAGAAGACATGTTTTGAAAATCAAACAACTGCAAAGCTAACAGCAGTTTTGTCATCTTCTACAGTTTTGTGCAAAAGTTTGTGAACCCCTTGCAGAATCTGTGAAAATGTGAATAATATTAACAAAAAAAGCAAGATCATACAAAATGCATGTTATTTTTTATTTAGCACTGTCTTGAGTAAGACATTTTACATGAAAGATGTTTACATATAGTCCACAAGACCAAAAAAAATAGCTGAAATTATTAAAATAACCCCCTTCAAAAGTGTGGGAACCCTTGGTTCTTAACACCGTGTGTGGTTACCTGCATGATCTGTGACTGTTTTTTTGTTTTGTGATGTTTGTTCACATCAGCCCCTTGTTCGTTCTGAACAGTTAAACTGAGCACTGTTCCTCAGAAAAATTCTGCAGATTCTTCAGTTTTCCAGCATCTTTTGCATATTTGAACCCATCCAGCAGTGACTGTATGATCTTAAGATCCATCTTTTCACACTGAGAACAATTGAGGGACTCAAACATAACTATTAAAAAAGGTTCAAGCATTCACTGATGCTCCAGAAGGAAACTCAATGCATTAAGAGCTGGGGGTGAAAACTTTTGAACAGGATGAAGATGCCCAAATTTTTCTTATTTTATTGAAATATATTTTTTCCCATTTAGTACTGCTCTTCAGAAACAACAGAAGATACTTGCATGTTTCCTGGAAGACAAATTACGTACGATTTATCTTGATCTTCAAATTCAAAAAGTTTTCACCCACCCACCCATCTCTTAATGCATCGGGTTTCCTTCTGGAGCATCGGTGAATGTTTGAAACTTTTATAATAGTTGTGTTTGAGTCCCTCAATTGTTCTCAGTGTGAAAAGATGGATCTCAAAACCATACAGTCACTGCTGGAAAGGGTTCAAATATGCAAAAGATGCTGGAAAACCGAAGAATCCGTGGGACCTGGAGGATTTTTCCTGGAGGAACAGTGCTCAGTTTAACTGTTCGTAGATCATCCAGGTAACCACACACAGTGTTAAGAACTAACGGTTCCTAAACTTTTGCAGGGAGTAATTTAATAATTTCAGCTGTTTTTTGTCTTGTGGACTATATGTAAACATCTTTTATGTAAAATATTTTACTCAGGTTCTAAAGTACTAAATTAAAAATAACATGCATTTTGTATGATCCCTCTTATTTTGTTACAATTATTCACGTTTTCACAGATTCTGTCTTGTTGCGTTGTTGGAAATAGCTAGCAGATATGTTGTACATCTGCCTACGACTGGAATAAAATGGAACGCAGCCCAAGACTTTAAGTCTTCAAAAACAGAGAAATAAACACAAAAGGACACTGGAGATAAACAGCAATTGTCGTTCTTCTCATTCCACAGCAGTGAGAAAACCAGAATGTCTCCCTCAGGCAAGGCCAGCATATGAAACACATTCATGAGACAGGGCCTAAACGCCTTCATATGGGCCAAACAAACAGCTGAAAGACATGACAGCTACTGCATTGCAACATACACAATCACTGCTTTTGAAAGAAGTCTGCCACTTCTGTAGCCTCACATCAGATATCCGTCGCAGCTAAAGAAATACAATAATGCATTTCATTGCAATGTTAATTAAAAAAAATACATAATAAATAAATAAATATTTCTGAACTATTTTATGGTTTCATATAATAAACAAATCCATACTTTCACCCAGTATTTATTTGCAATATTTTTTTTTTGTGTTTACCATAGTATTACTTTGTTAGCTTAGCAACATGAGAATGGGAATGTCAACAGCTATTCCTTTAAGTACCGTGTAAATATTAGCACATGATTACGGTAGTTGTTTAGTATCATGGGAAATGTCAAAAGTATTACCATCAAAATATTCCACATAGGCAGCTATTAACCCTTTCCACGGCACACAAATACCACAGGACACACTTAACTAATGCTCACTTAGAATTTTGCTAAGCTACACAGGAGTTATATACTACCACGGTACTCCTCAACCTGGTAACAAAATGCTTACCATGAATATGTTGCTTTCAGAAAATGCATTTTGACAGAAAAGACAGAAATGCTAAATGTCTGTCAATGAGAGAGATGCTTTGGTGTAGCAACGACATGCACCAGCAGGGGCTAATCAGCCAAACCTACACTCCTCTATCCAGCTGCCCGTGCCTATGCTATACCATGCCATTATAAGAGCTTTATGTTAATCAGGTTGGATGTCTCAAGCGGACAGATCCATTAGCTCCAGGATGTTCTCAGCCCAAGCCTCCTCTCAGGCATGATTTAGAGGATAATTGTGTGATAACGCTGTATGGTCAGATGCGAGTCTGGATCACGCGACTGTGATGTGTATTGATTACCACCATTAGGACTCAGCCATTTAGGTTTAGATGTTGTAATTAAACTCTCCAGAGAGATGGGCTAGGACGATAGATCTTCCTGTGCTTTTCTGTCACAGGAAAGAAACGCAAATAAACACAGCTCTATTAAAAGCTAAAATCCCTCATTTGATTAAAGGATCTTTCATGTGCAGCAGACAGAGGAGTCTAAACACAGATTTTCAATTGCTAAATGGGTCACCGTATTGGAGGAGAGGCTTTCAAAAAGACAAGAAATCTTTCTGTATCTACTTGTTCAGGAGAAACATGCTGTACTGCTGAGTCACTGCTCTCGATGACTAAAGAAAAATCCTGTTTCAACGTTCAGCTCTCTCCCTCGGACCTTAAAGAAATGACATTAGGCAGAAATACTGTATCTCATAACGCAATGTGCACAACTTGACCTTTCGTTTTCAGAATAGCAAATAAACTTCAACTGATATTAAGCTTTCAAACTGATTATCTGATCAGATCACTGAGAGTTCAGATAATTCGACACAAAATTGCACCTAATTAAGTTTTTTATGATAGCTGACGCACTCAAACATGCAGCATAATGTGATCACTGATAACAATGTGCATATTACCATCTGCAATGTTTATCGCTGATACTGCATAATGTTTCACATACTGTTTTTAACAATAGTGATCAGTATTCAGTGTTTGCTTTACACAATGCAACAAGTGCTGCGATAATATTTCATTCCGAAAACAGCAGTTGTCTTAAGATTAGTTCACAAAAATTAGTTGCATTAAGGAATTTCTATTTCATGCTAGTCCATGACACATTTATTTATATAGTGTTCACCTACATACATTAAAAACGTATTAGTAGAAATTAAAATTGCTGAAATCAATAATTACTAAATAACATAAAAATTCTGTAAAAGTAGTGTAATATGTAATAATTTCATGTTAGCTATTGCATAAACGAATGGTAAGAAACTGAATTTAATTGTTAATTACCACCAGTACCTTCTCTAGGGTCCTATGAAATCTGTTTGATTTGTTCCCCAAATATAATTTGACCCCCCATTGTAATATTTCTGGATTCCATTTTAATTGTTCAATTAAGTTTTAATATTCAAAAAATAAATCATTAAAAGTATACAATTTAACAATAATTTATTCAAAGTTTAACAAACTTAAATAAATTTTAAGGGCCCTACAAATTCCATTTAGTTTTCTCCCAAATTCTGTTTTATTATTATTATTTTTATTATTTCTTTATTCCCATAAAATTCAAATTTTCCTCCATTTTAATATCAGATAATTTAATCTTAATAATAAAAAACGTGTAATCAATTGAATTTGTGAAACTTTAACTATGTATTTATCTATCCATCTATCTATCTATCTATCTATCTATCTATCCAGCAATAATTGGGTCCTATGGTCCCCCAGAAATTCATTGTTTTAATATTTTATACATTTAACACTTAACAGAAATCTCTTATCAAACATTTTGGTAATTAACTGAAGGCATAATTAATATTTTAAAATGTAATCAATTACAAATTTGACAACAACAGGTTTTCGTTTATTAAAAAAAAGAGAGAGAGAGAGAGAGAGAGGATTATTTTTACTATTAAACGTGGGAAAGGTGCCGTATTGGAAAGATATTAAAATCATTGTCATAATTAGTTTATTTTTTATAAAGTACACTGTCCTGAGGCTGTAGCAGGTCCCAGCAGAGCGTCTGCTGCATTGGGTGTGTTTCCTGCATGAGACTCGTGGGGGGCGGAGCCATGACTAACCACATGACCTCACTCACACAAAGCTGAGCTGTCTGGAGCAGGAGCTGGAGCAGGGAGCGGCCCGCATACTGAACAATGTCACCATAACAACAGGACAGCACATGCACTAACACACTAACAAGAAACTTACTTCATCAAGCACCCAGTGAACATTATCCTCATTTTAATCACGGCCCAACTACTTTCTGTCCTGTTGCAACTGTTTTCCATTTAGAAGCAGAAACAGCTGGGATATTCATCAGGAACTCTTGATCAATAGCCAATGCATTCTTAGCACAAACCGTTTGCTCTCAAAGACAGAAAGTCTGCTTATCTTTGTTTTTAGTGTTGGTGAATATAGAAAAGCCACAGAAAAATGTGTTACAAACTAAAATGTAAATAAAATAAAGAAGGAACTTGCACTAGTTAATGTATTACTAATAATGACTTTTGAAGTCAGAATAAATGATGCTTGAATAAATATTATTCTTTTCTGTGTGTTTGTTTTGTTTTAAACGTGAGTGGTGGTTTGTATTTGAATTTTTAAAGTCCACTGGTTTGCCGGGAAGAGCATCTGCAGTTCCGTTGATGACATCATGTCAGGCACAGCTGCCGGTTGCTCCTCTGGGAAATGACATCAGACTCAGGAAACGGCTTCAAACTGAGAAAGCATTTTTTTTTTTTTTTAGCTCCCTGTGTTTAAGATTATTTTAATAATTATATTGAAGTAAAATAATAGCATAAATTTTCCAGCATAAATGACACTGAACTGAGGTGAACAGAATCACAGCATTAGTTCAAAGCATTATTATTGATAGACTGATACATAAGACAGATGATATTTGACCATTGTGAGATAATGGCATTGGCTTTGCCAAATTTACACAATGACAGTAGCATCAGATTTTTCTGCCATCACCTGAACGTTTAACAGCAGCCGGGTAACACAATTTCCGTTTGGAGTTGCTTTTGACTTACTGTATAGTCAATAGAATACGTAAAAATAGTATACAAAAATCTGCAAAGATTAATATGTATCATTGTATCATTGTACATAGCCTGCTGTATCAGCTTGTATCATTTCTTCATATCTGTCTGCAACTGCATACTATGAATATTCATATTCAGATAAAATTAAAAATGTAATCAACAGAGTTTGCTGAAAGACTGATTTTCTAAAACCTAGTGACCAGGGCTACAGTAAACACAAAGAACACAGCACCTGATTTCTCGACCATGTTTGCATCAGTGCCTCAGCTGTTAAGCATTTTATAAGGGATGCACTCTAATATATATTGATGCTCATAATAAATAATAAATGGATGCTTGAATAAAAAAAATATGTTATCAGCACTTTTGCTGAAGCTTCTAATGTGGAATTAAAATGACAAATTACACTGGATGCAACAGATTTTACCACTGTTTCACTGAGTTTCTCTCTGTTTGTACTTTTTTTGCATGTGTTGTATTGCATCTCTTATCATTACTATTCAACCACTGGCAGACAAACAGAAAAACAAACAGTCTTGTCATTGTGATGTCGGATTGGTCGAGATGCTCAGACATACAGAGCTTTTTAAAGCAGCACAAAGTCACAGTATTACTAACTCAGAGTTGTATATTAAGCTGAAAAAGGAGAAAGCATCTTAAGACCCTAAAATACTGGACAATTTAGCTGTAAGTCCATGATGATCATCATGCCCTTGTGATGCCACGGATCTCTCAATCTCCTCACAACTCTTGCATAATGTCTCTCTGGGTTGAATTAGTTGAGCTGACAGTAAAGATTTGTCACCGCTTCAGTGAAGCTGCATTCTTCCCTTTTCATCATGCAGAGAAAGAGCCTTGACTGTGGCTGCATGTGAGGAATGCATTCGCTGGGTAAAAAGAAACGCAGTCTGCTGTGGACATGCGAGTGTTAAACTCTCTAACTGCCCCGTGAAGCTCTGGCACACACGAATCACTAGCAACCACAGCTACAACTGTCACAACTATTGCATGATTGCCAAATTAGAATTATCTGATCTAATCAGAGTTATTGATAATGCTGAATTGCAATAAAAAAGTACTTAAAAAAAAAAAAATAGGTCTCATCTCCGACAGTGCTCTGAAGATTTTCTTTAATAATATGGTGTGGTGCGCATTATGAATGCAATGCTCTCTGGATTCACTTAACTTTCACATTCAACTAATTATAAGCATTACTCTCAGAGGAAAAGATGGCAGCATTTCTCTAGACTCATAATGAGAAGTATATTTAAAATCTAAAAAAAAAAGTTACAATAATAATAATTATTATTATTATTATTATTATTTGAAAGCTGAAATTTGATCGTAATGGGTTCCAGCACATGCTGTGACCCAGCTATTGAGGTATATAAAGTCAATTGATAGATACTGTAGATGGATGTTGGATGCAAACTAAAAG
The DNA here is from genome assembly GCF_022985175.1 of Labeo rohita. Lineage (NCBI taxonomy): Eukaryota > Metazoa > Chordata > Actinopteri > Cypriniformes > Cyprinidae > Labeo > Labeo rohita. Next base: position 1,923,214 of record NC_066881.1, on the reverse strand, counting down.
ATTAGGTTATTTAAGTCTGACATGGGTGCAAAAACAGCTTTTTTTTATGCAATACTCAAAAAAAGTAATACATAAATTTAGTTGGAGGAGCCACATTCAGTGCTGTCGCACAATAGCCAACATGCACATCTGTCTGCTCAGAGAGATGCTGAAGCTGCTGGACACAGACAGACAACCGCATCACACAAGAGAAAGAGGAAGACGCCGGTTGAGAGAGAGAGCCGCGATGCAGTGGAGGAGGGGCTGATGGGAGGATGAACACAAAGACAATGACTGTGCACAAACACAGGAGTCATGGATGTGATTAATCGAGTATAAAATCGCAGTAACGTAATGACAGCCTGCTATGGCCAATGCTTACACTGTCTGACAGGAATACGGGCAATGTTATTTCACTCTTCTTTTTCTACTTATACAGTTTTTATTAAGAATCATTTAATTATTAAATTATTAAAATTGTTTAATTTCTCTTATATGGTTTTATATTTTACACATGGTGACTGTTGAAATGCAGGTGAAGTGGTGGTTATTGAGTGTCGAGTGTCCCTCATCAGACCCTCTGCCTGCATCTGGAGTGGAAACACTAGTGCACTGCTTACAAAATACTGTGCAATACACTGCGTACAATCAACTAGGGTTGTATGATTTGGAAAAAAAAAAAAAAAACACAATTTGCTGATAAAACTTTTCCTATTTTGGTTTACAGGCACTTGTCAAGTTTGGGAAGATGGTTGGTGCTTGTTGCGTTCCAAAAGGCACATTATAAGAGACCCAAACTCAATATGCAGAGATGAGTTGCATAATGCATAATTATTTTTAATTTCAAGACAACTTATTTCATTTTGGTTAAAAATATCTTAACATCTGGCAGTTCGGACAAATCAAGGACGAGATAATGATTTGTGGTACAATCATCACACTAGAAATGACGATGAAGCCCAGCACATTGCATTGTGGGAAATAATAGTCCTCTGTTGGATGTGCACATTTTGGCAAATAGGTTGAGGCAAGTTATCCAGATACAGACACAGCCTATGTGCACAAATGGCTTTTTATCCAAAGAAAAAAGAAATCAATTAATGCAACAGCTAAGAGAACTAAATGTCCAAGCTGTTTATCTACACACCGCTGACTGCCATTAAAGCCTCTTTTCATCATGTTTGTGAACTGAGATCATCTGAGGAGTATGACATGAATATTACCAAAGGCGATGTGAAGAAATAGATGCTTAGAGACGGTCTCATAAACAAGAAACAGCGAGGGTCTAAAAAGGATCCTGTTAAGTGAAAATCCAAATAAATAAGAAATCTGTATATATGAGGATGAAAATAATCAGTGGTGTTTTCTAAGGCAAGCAGCACTATTACTATTGCTCACACTTGAGGTTAGAGAACATACCCATAATCCTGTCTTTTCAATCTGACAGTACGGCTGCATGAGTTGATTGAAAAAGTGCTGCTGCTAAAATATCAAAAAGACATCATACTGAAACAGCAACTCCCATGTTGAACAGGCTGCACAAAAATCTGGATGAAAACACTGTGTCTTTAGCTCAGGCTTTATTTCATCAGTCTTCTGTGGTTTATTGATTGCACTAGGCCATATTGTGATTTGGATTTTATTTCATTTAAAAGTGCAGCTGTAGTTGCTTTCATCAAAACAACTAGACTTTTGACTGTGGATGATAAAATGGGCAAAAAAGCCCACAGACTTACAATGACTGAGCTACCCAAACTCTACAAAGCAGAATATAAAAGAGATTGTGAGGTGGGCTCCTTTAAATGGGGCCAGTAAGCAACCACACAGAACACCCTAGCAACCGCATAGCAATGCCCTAGCAACTGCACAGAATGAACAACTTCTGAATGGGAAACCACCACTGACATTTATTTAGAAAGTGAAATTAATAATGCCTACTTTATCGTATTTGATACACAAATTTCTATGGCCTCAACAAATAATCAAAGCTTTCATTAAAAGCCTGTGGTACACAATCTACTACATGTCTTCTGTTTTCTGATTGAGAGTTTATATGTTTTTAGCAAGTAAAGAGCCTTTCTGTATAATTGTAAAAACGTATGTCTTTTTGCTGTGAATTCTGTTATGCATGGCATATATTTTGCTCCCTCAATAAAAACTACAGAGCTTTGATCATAAAACAAAGCATTTAAATATCATCTTACATTTAAATGTCATCTTAGAGAAACAAATGATATTTATATCATTTTATGTAAGCAGTCTGCTATACTATTTTTTGACCACATAAGTATCAGCATCTGTGCTAAATTGCTTTTTATTTATTTATTATATTTTATTTAATGGTTCTAATTACTATTATTTCATACGTCAGGCTTCACAGAGTTGAAAATACTGTAGCACTTCTAATAGTCTAATAAAATCTGCAAGATTTTGATCTGCAAGATTTTGGTCATACTGGAGCTAAAAATACATCACGGCTTCTAAAGAGTACAGAACCTCTTTAAATCTGAAAAAAATGAAGGAGCTGATCATCTAAGATTGTGCCTCAGCCAACATGAACACAAAAAAATACTCTAAACAACATCAGTGTTGTGCCAGTGGTAGATGTTGGGTCATGTGACCATGCAGCCTTTGGCATTTGCTGTGCCAGAGAGTCTGTCACAGTATCTGTGACCCCGATCCTCACCACAGGTGTGACATTACACATTCCAGGCTTGCCTGCTATTTATGGACGTTACTTCAAACGTTTACACTTGCCATGCGGAAAGAAATGCTTTCACACTTTTTACACACAAACAGCGGAAGCAAGACCGTGAAGCAACTCATATACTGAAGAGTGATTTACTTTGCACTTAGTGTTGGTTTTGATACGAAAATCACTACTCTGACATCCTCACGCTTAAAGGTGAAGGTCAATTGTGTAATTTTGTGGCATTTGATTGCTTTCTGAGACAGAACTTATCAGCAATGTTGTGCCACAACGTTAATGATTTTCTGAGACGTCAAACTATGAATAGCTTACTCAGGCTCTGTTCTAAAACTTAGACAGACATCTAGACAGACCTAGACAGCATCATATTCATATGACTACATTTATATCATATTTATATTTATAACACCACACGGTGGGTAGCAGTATTATTCTCCCCTCTATGGCGTTATATTTCGACCCAGTGCTAATAGAGTATTACATTTATCCTTTGCAGATACGTCAATCCCAAAAACTACTGTGCCAAGCTCAGTGGGGGAAAAAGCCTTCAAGATAAAGGACAGAGAAATGTTTATTACAAATATATTTCATTAAAAAGAGTTTTTTCTAGTACTGTGCAACGATTAATCACGATTAATCGCATTCAAAATTAAAGTTTTTGTTTACATAAAATATATGCGTATACTATGTACATATAAATACACACACATACAGTGTATATTTTGAAAATATTGTATATATTTTTATTGATATAATTCATATTATACATAATAAATATACATAATACATAATAAATATACACAGTACACACACATATATTATGTAAACAAAAACTTTTTTGTATGTGATTAATTGTGATTAATCGTTTCACAGCACTATATTCATAAAAAAACTAGAGCTGTGTAATTAATCTTATCTTAGTGCCATCACAATTTCTGCTTCTCTAGATAAATTAAGCATAATTGTCTTCCATATTGACACTTTTTTTTATTAATCATGTATGTAAGTATGTAATTATTTCTTTATTTATTTATTTGCATATCTTGCATTGGTAACAAGCCTCACCAGCTTACATGCTCAGGGTTGCCAGATGTCAATAGGTTCAATTCCCCAATCAGAAATAGATATATTTTCTGCCCAGTGTTTTACTTAAAGGGATAGTTCACCCAAAAAATGAAAATTCTGTCATTAATTACTCACCCTCATGTCATTCCAAACCCATAGGACCTTCGTTCATCTTGGGAACACAAAAAAATATATTTTTGATGAAATCCAAGAGCTTTCTGACATTCCATAGACAGCAATAGAATGACCAATTTCAAGGCCCAGAAAGTTAGTAAAGACACTGATAAAATATCCCATCTGACATCAGTGGTTCAACCGTTCAATCTTAATTTTATGAATCTACGAGAACACTTTGTGTGTGCAAAGAAAACAAAAATAACAACTTTATTCAACAATTTCTTCTTACCTGTCAGCCTTTGACATTCACAAGAATACCACAACGTAGTCCTTACCACATTTCTGGGCCTTAAACGTAGTACTTCCATTGCTGTCTATGCAGGGATAGAAAGATCTCCACTGTGCTATTCTGCTCAAATGAAAGTGTCCCAGAAACAGTCTGACTTCTTTACAAGGCCAATGTGCTATAAGGGCCACACCAGGACTATAGTCTAAGCAAATCGAATTGGCAAAAATTCTACAGAAACTGCAATGCTTCAGGGGTTTAGATATGAGCAACCTTTTGCTCATGACAGCAGATGAAGCCTGCCTCATACAGAGAAGAGCAGGTCCCAGCAAGACCACGAGTCCAGTCCTTCTTCTGATCTCTGCTATTGACTGTGTCCCAAACATAAAGCAGCTGCTAAACAGGCAGCATTAGTCACAGCATAGTCTCCTAATGAAACTAGTTTCAGACTGGCGTCCAAGGCATCATAACATCACATGCAGTGATGCTGAAAATAATTTAGTTGGGATTTAGAGAGAGACAAGCAAATATTTACTGACTACAATGCTTGCTAGAAATTAAATTAGCTGGGGAAAAAATAAATGCACTTTATTTAAGAAGACATTATTTTTTTCTTTCAGTGCAAAAAAGTGTAGGATATCAAACGTAGCCAAGAATACATCTATGCTGTCTTCAAAAATCAGCCAGATGAAGATATCTTCATAGACAGGATGTTACGCAACACTGGATTCAGATGTGCTTTGATGTCTTTCTACCTCCTACTACCTTCGAAGTGAGAGTTGTTCAGGTTTTGGACACTCTTGTGCCTCAGAAAGAGGCACTTAACACATAATAGCTGCAGGTGAGCTGCAACATGACACTTTTGACCACCACATATCTTCCATAAAGCAAGTCTGATTGAGGGGAACTGCAACGAGCATGTGACCTAGTAGCAATTTATTTGATGTGCATTGGCACAAGAATTGAATCCATCTGACCTGGTTAAATGCAATGTGTCCTGGTACTGAGCGTATGAACTAAATATATCACGGCTCTGTCTTTTACTATGGCGTAACAGGATACTGCAGATAATAAGAGCAAGAACTATTGACTCGTTTGAGCAAAGCAGTTCTCTGAAATTCCAGATTTTCTACAATACTCTAATCATTATAATAATATGGTTTACCCAGACAAAACAACCTGTAATCACCAGAAAAGGCTAATATTTCAAGTCCTCTGGTTACTTTTCTTCTCTGGTTTACACCCACGTAAGAACTTAATCAAGCAAAAACAAATGCCTTATAAAAACAGTCCACAGTGTCGAGCGGATGTAAAGCGTGTTGGTTGTATGTACACTACAGTATCTTTAGAATTTCATGAAAGAGTTGCTTATCTTAGTAGAAAGGACACTCAAGCTCAAAAGAAAAATGAGAGACGCGCCCACTCCTGAGTAAATCTTGAGCTTTCGTAGCCACACAATGTTAAAAAAACACAAGGGCTTATGCAATTTCTCCACCTGTTAGTACACTGCGGTCCTCTCCAGGCCTGAGCAATGGTAACTGTGCATGACCCCGAAACAGGCTCCACGTTCCAGTCTCAAATTCACAGGCCTACTTAAACGTGTGCATTTGGGTCCCATTCAAAAGTACAAGATTATGACATTTTGAAAGGAACCGATTTAATCCGATCTAAGATAAAAAAGCTCTGGTTTACAAGAACACCGCTCCAAGAAAACCTTCTCCTTGTGTGTTATTACCTTTAATACCCAATTAGCCGGGTATTGTACCACACGTTCTCAGTGCTTCTTACCTCGAAACCCAAAACAAACTAAATTCCACAAAGTAACTGGACACTAATATAGACGCCAAGCATTACCTGTATGTTTAAGTGCCTGACAAGTGAGTACTACATTTCATAAAATAAATGTATACTGTAAATAAATAATTTGTGCAACAATGAAAACAAAATATGCATTATGAAAAGAATTGCTTTACTATTATTATTATTATTACCTTTTGTCCAATAACTTATACATTAGGTGTCTGCTATAGATTTAGATACAGAAATATATTTAAAGGTGTGCTATTATGCTTTTTCACTTTTTGAATTTTAGTCAGTGTATGGGGTGTGTATGTTTGGGCATAAAAAAGATCTACAAAGTTACAAATCTCAAAGTCCACTCCAAAGGTGTGATATTTCATTTCTAAAAAAAATCCCTTTCCAAGAACTACAACGAACAGCTCCTTTGGACTACAATGTTGGTTTACCATATGCAACGATTTCACAACGTGGTCCATTAGAATATCATTAAATTAAATCCTGCCTACGGAAATTTGAATGGTTAGGGTGTGGGTAGGGACGAGGTGGGGACTTTAGCGATGCAACGCAGAGAGCAGCTTCTGAGACACTTCAACGAGCCGCAGCGCGGTGGGTATTAGGGCTGCAACGATTAATCGAACGAGGTCGTGAGGCGCGTTTAGTCAATGAAGCCGGTACTTTGATTAGTAGTAAAGCTCCATCACGTGCGTTCAGCTGGAGCGGCAAGTAATACACAGAGCCGTAAAGCACTGACAAGCTACGCCAAATCTTGATTTTGGCGTAGCTTGTCAGTGCTTTACGGCTCTGTGTATTACTTGCTCTGTGTACTGAACGCACGTGATGGAGCTTTACTACTAATCAAAGTACCGGCTTCATTGACTAAACGCGCCTCATGACATCGTTCGATTAATCGTTGCAGCCCTAGTGGGTATAAACACAAGCATTGAACAGAGTGGCCACGTCTGAGCCATAACGCGCCGCAGAGATTTATTCATCATACAGTGTAGATAGCTTCACTTATAACGTGAGTGTTTTTTAAAGGGGTCATCGGATGCCCATTTTCCACAAGTTGATATGATTCTTTAGGGTCTGAAAAGTCTCTAATATACTTTGATTAAAAATTCTCAATGGTTTTGTAAAACAACACCCTTTTTACCTTGCCAAAATCAGCTCTGCAAAAATCATCTCATTCTAAGAGCTCTGCTCACCCCGCCCCTCTCTTCTCTCTGTAGAAAGACAGTCTTGTTTACATTATCCGCATTTAGCCGCATTTAGCCGCGTTTAGCCGCTAAACTTCCTAACTACCACGTTATAAGGAAAGGCGATCTCAAAGATTCATAAAAAAACGCTTATACTCACTTCTGCTGTAAGTGACGCTGGATCATAAATGATTCACGCGAACATAGACGGATATATGTAGATCGGGAGGTGCATTCCATTCACAAACAAACGTAACCTACTGCATCTTCAGCAGCTCAGATGTCGGGAGTAAATGACAACCACTATATTCATTATTACATCCAGCAACACAACACCCCAATCGCTCAAACGGAGATATTCTTGTCTAACTTACATCCCTGCTCTGGCATCAAAACAAGGCAAGTTACTGGACTGTGACAGCTGGTCTAAGGTAAGAGCTCATGTCAATCAACTATTGTGGGAGCGGCCTCTGTCAGGCATCTGAGAACAGCTCAATTTGAAAAAGGGGATATTAATTTTACAGATTAATTAAAAACCACTGCATGGATTTTTATCATTATAGGGTAGATTTGTACATACACTGCCAACACACATTAATGTTCAAACAACATGAAAAAGTGAACTTTGCATCCAATGACCCCTTTAAAATGCATAAACTTGCAGTAGACTAGGCTAGGCTAATCAGTGATGATGTTCTTAGGCTGTTTTTAGCCTTATGCTGGAGCTGGTTTCGGGCAATGAAACGAAGTATGAAAAAAATTAAATAAATTAACACGATAATATCATGTATTGGCGATCCCGCAGGCTGACAATAGGACCCAACACTACGGTAGTGTATTATGTACTCACTAGGTGTATATGACTTTCTTCTTTCAGACGAATGCAATCAGAGTTATACTAAAATTTATCCTGGCACTCCCAAGCTTAGATGGATGTTTCTCTTCATCAGTCCAAAACAAGTCCAATAAAGTGCATCCATCCATAATAAAAAGTGCCTCACATGGCTCTGGGGGTGAATAAAGGCCTCCTGTATCGAATCAGTGCAGTTTTGTAAGTAAAATATCCATATTTACAATGTAAGAATCACTTTAATCTAGCTTGCACTAACAGTTGTACACGGAACTTGCTTCTTTGGCAAGGGGTGTGGCAGTACTGAAACACCACCTAAACTGTTCGCCAATCACAATGCAGTGGTACAGCTAACCAATCAAAACACATTTCGGTTTTTGGAAGGGGGGCCTTCATTAAACCCAGAACTAATCAAGCTATTTGTGCCAGACTGGGAGAAATGTATTGTAATGATGTAAATTGAAAAATAATGTGTTTTTTGAGCCACCAAGCAGGAAAGCATGTTTTAGTACACCCCCAAAACAAAATCAAGACTTTGTAAAAGATCTTAATAGGACCTCTTTAATAATATACAATATTTCTATATATGTAAAATATATTGTTGCCCTCCCCCCCTCATATAAAGGTACAATGACTGCTTTAAATTATGAGTAACTTTAGTTTGACAATCAACCGTTTTTAACGTAACTTCCCCAGCACTCAGTCCTGCATAACATACATTCAGCATGAATGTTCACTATAGGGCTAAAGAGAGACATTTAGCATAAGAGAAACAAGAGGCAGACAGTCTATGTAAAGATCTTTTGTTCTGAGAACAGCTCCAGCAGTGTTACTGTATAACTCTACGGAGCTGGACGTCACTTCCAGGAATGTTTCCACCAAACATCAATTTTATCATTGTCCATAATTCCCACTCTCTAGAGAACTCCAAACTGCCTGAATAGACTACTGACAAGCGGAGTAAAGAGCACAATAGACACTGATGGCTTTTAATATTGCTTTTTATGGATATGTACTTTATAAAAGGTGAAGCTGTAATGAACTCACTTCACATTTTTAAATATGGAATATTCTGGCGATGATTCTAGAGGTGACTCTGGCTCATATTCAGAGCATCACAGTTTCCAGTGCGTTTGAAGGCATGGTCACATGGTTTAAAAGTCATTGTTACAGGAAGAACTAAAATTGGATTCAATATGAGGCAGTATGTGTCACTAAAGAATAAAGTACAATGTTTAATTCAAAGGAAATGGTTATCTTTAATATACAGTATTATACCTGAAGTTTATCATTTCTTGCCTCTCTCAAAAAACCCAAGACTTCATGTTAATCTCCCTTAAAGCAAAAACACTGCCTATGAAAGAATCCTTTCAGACAGTGCTGAAAACAAATAATTCAATGACAGCTTCACTGTAGATATAACATAAACTAAAGCACAAGACACACCGGAGCAGTTTTGATATGATGACTTGTGTTGTGACTCACAATGAGATAAATATAAGGTTTAAACCTCAGTAAAAAATGATTCATTTCTGTGAATGAGCTCAAACTGTCAATTTTAATGAATCAGTTTAAAAGGCAATTTATTTCCATCACAACTCAAAAATGTTCCCACGGAGCATTTTCATTCATTGCAATATTTTATTAAAAATATATGTAGATAAACATTGCTCTGTACTGTTAAAATGCTGCATATAAATGAAATGATTAAATGTCATTCTTGGGTTTTTGTTTAGTGCAACCGACTGTGGTTATTTTAATAAAAATATTAATAAAATCACCCTTTTAAAGTAACTATCAATTGCATACTCAATTAGGGTGAAAAGCACTGAGGTATATTCTTTACACCTTGATATTTTCTAACTGTGCTTACCCAGCCCTTGTTGGCACCCAGACTTGTTTATGGTGACCAATAAACTGCCTCTGATAACCTCTGGCCTCAAGTCAAACACTCCTGACAGCCAGAACAAAAGCGATTTTTAACAAGACATGGCCTACACCTAAACAGATTCCAGAAAATCAGGAATGTTTGGGTGTTTTTCAACTGTTTGTCTCAACCCACTAAAGCAAACTAAACATCATTTTTCAAAAACATCATACATGCATGGTTTGTGATAAGTAATCTGTTTTGTCACCATGGTTTTATATGTACTTAATTGTTAACCAAACTGTAGCATGCACTGCAAAAAATAAACAAATCTAAGATAATAAAGATAAGAACTTATTTATCAAGTTTATTGCCTCCAGAAAGCAAAAATCACAGAATCAGAGTGACCCTTAATCATATGACTGCAGCAGCCTCTCTCACACACACACACACACACAGTTGAGCTTTTCCACAGCTGACTTTAGCTTATGATACTCAACAGCTGATAGGCACTCTGTTGCTCTGTTTGAGCTACAAATCACCAAAAACAACAGACCAGCTTCACCGGAATACTCAACACTCATTCAATCAGAAAAAAAGGTATTTCTGTGCACATGAAATGCATATTGTAGAGACAGAGGTTGACTGGCAGGATGATGCTGAGAAGAAAATAGCATCCCTAAACCAGGAACAATGATCCAAATGGCTGTCAGCCACTGTAAGTGCATGAGGGGAGATGCATTTAGAGCAGTCACGATGGATGGGACAACACAACAGACTGATGCAGCCCACCAATCAAATCAGAATTACACACTATGACCTTATATTACAAACATCTAATACAGTCATCTGAACACACCAACAGAACATTTCTACACTATATATATATATATATATATATATATATGTCAGACAGACAGAAATAAAGGGATTTTGTCTGAATGTAACATATTAATCAAATTTGTCATATGAGGCAAATCTGCTACCAGGTAAACGGTTTCTATTCAGTTATCAGTGTATGAATTGATGCAAGCATGAATTACGCTGATGTTCTGACACCCTTTAACCGTCTCGCTGCCGCTCCGGGTTATTTAAGCAAAAATTAATTCAACAAACGGTCAAACTGGATTCATTCTTTACCTTTATATTTCTCAAGCACGTCCTCATACGCCTGGAGATACTCCAATTCGTCAGCGAGCATATACGGAGCCGGTCCGTAACGGGCCATTGGTGGGGCGGTTAGGGCTGGTCATTTACCAGCCGCACTAGCAAACTGAAGCACTGCCTGACTGATCAGCGCCGCTGCTCCATGACCGGCGACGCCCCTGCTGCCTCCCCTCCCAGATCCGCCAACCGGCCAATGAACAGGACTTCCTCTGCCGCTTCGGCCGTAAATCTCAGCCGTGTGCCGGTGAGAGGACGGGCTTTGGTTATCAGTGACTCTCGTTTACAGCGTATGTCCCAGCAAACGCCAATAGGTTTTGAAAATAATAACGATTTTCACGATATGACGTTTTGCGTGCTTATTTTACTGCTGCTTCTTGACACGGTGCATGTGTGGTCAGCATTCATCTGGAATGCTATATATATCAAATGTCCGACTACATAAAGGGGATAATGTGTCATGCACAGTCATCCTCTATTTTAGAGGCAGACTCTGCTGGTCACTGGCTGCCATGTGTCTGTGACACAAGCGCGCTTGTGCTCTCCAAGGTCCTAAATCCGGAAGATTCCCGACCTCGAGTTTACAACGGGAACACGATGGCGCTGCGCGCTCCCAAATCAACTCTCCTTTACAGGAAAACATCATCTCGAGCAGATGCCGTCCAATCTCAGCTTTTTTTTTTTTTTTTTTAAATGTGTTTCGTTTTTAGTGTGTTTCTGTTTTTTTACAAAGCAAGTTCATTCAATTCAGTTCAAGTTTATTATTTTTATAATGCAAATAGTTGCAAAGCAGATTAAAAGAAAATTAAAGTTTTTACAATATATTTAGTAGTAGCTTATCAGTGGTGAATATGTCAAGTTTATGTCCATATGGCAGAAATGTACAGTGAAATCAGTTAGTTAATAACATGTAATCAAACAGATGGTGATCAAAAAGGCCCCATTAACAGCAATGATTATGTTACGATCAACCTTACAGCAAAATTTGGTAGTTAGGCTATGTATGTTGGTTCAGGGTTGGCATTTAATCTTTACTGTAAAGCCTGTAATGTGTATATATTATTACTGTTCAATAAACCTATTAAAAATATTAATTATAGATATAGAAATAATGCCACTGCCAAATGATGATATGCTGACTGTTTGTGCACTCACACAAAAAGATCTATCACTGGACCTGTACCATTTCAAAATATACTAATATGTACCATTTAGGTACTAATATGTACTTAATATGTTCACTTTATATATTACTATGTACATTTAACATACTAATATGCATCTTTTAAAGGTAAATATGGTACAAACGTGCACTTTTTTAAAGGTACCACGCTTGACAGCCTTTGTACCTTTTGGTCTGAGAATGTGTATATAGGTTATTAGGATAGATAGATAGATAGATAGATAGATAGATAGATAGATAATAAAATAAGAAAATATGACATATTATTATGGCATGTCATACTGCCACCTGAATCTCATGTTGAATAGGTCACAATGCTACATAAGCGTAAATGGGAATGTCCTCTCATTCCAGAGCTGGAAAACATGCACACTGCAGATTGCTGATTCATCTGTCAGCCTTGAGCTTTTAAAAACAACACTGACTATCAGCTACCAAAACAGTTTCACAGTGTGTCAGAAGAAACTTTAAGCCTATTCTTTATGATGACGATAGTCGTGATGATGATGATGACCTGCAGATTTTACATGTAAGGATCAGGTGTTTCCACAGTGCAAGACATTTAAAGCACATGATCTGGACCGCCCATAGTCAGCTAAAGTTACAATGCCTTTTTTAATAATGGTTAATTAATAACCACTTCTTAAACCCCAAACTACCCCAAACAAAGTTAATTCGTCATCGTTCATTATTTCTCCAACTCTGTAATTACACGTGCAGTTCACTGACTGCTGCTTGATCAAAAACAACAGGCCTCACCATTTTCTCTGTAAGAGCCTAATGAATGGATGTGCATGGGTGCAGTAAGACTGAGATATTTTGGATTCCTACCTGCAATTCTGAGCACCGCTCTCTCGGCAGGATCCAGCACGGATCCTCCCTGGATCTTCCGCTTCGAGCGCTCATGTCTGGGTAAATTCCACGGTAACGTGTCCCCCGGCGCCGGCGACACCGACCCAGATTTCAGACTGTACTCTTCATCATCTGAGAAATCTGCCGATGAAGACATAGAACAGCGCAGGGACGCGTTCCCAGACCCGGAGCTCTGTGTGAACAGACAATAGAAAGGCAATAAATCGCGTATTCAGCACCGGAGCGTAAATAAAAACAGCGCTGCGAGCGAACGCCACACGTTAGTCTCACCATCACTGCGTTCACAATAGACCGAGATTAAAAGACGCATCTGCTCTTTGCAAATAAGACTCAAATAACCAGAGATCGACAATAAAACAAAACCCCCATCAAGATGAATGGCATGTGGCTCCCCCGCCAGGACAAGGCAACACTCACCGCTGTGTACATCTCTAAAGGATGGGCAGATATCCTTCTTTCACTTGCAATTTACATACGGCGATGTCATTTTGGATAGAACCACACCCTTGTGGCGGTATTCCTTCGCGTGTCGCTCGGTTTGATCCAATGCATGAAATGGTGCGAAATCCCCCAGAGAGTGAGAGAGAGAGAGAGCAGACTGCGCTGAGAGAGAGCAGCATACAAACCCACGGCGTCACCATCCACTGACACGCGCAGACTAGAACCACGGACAGAAGCCAGGATCCTTCAGTGCCTGGAATCGCCGAGAAATCCGTATGCTGTGGTGTTACAGCGCCATCCCTGGAGCGCGTTCACTGCTGCTGCCTTCACCCTCAGAGCATCCTTAACGAGCTAAATGACTTACTCTTTCACTTTCTCTACAGCTGAATACATTATATACAAACAAAATCTAGTTCGGTCATTATTTACTAACCCCCATGTCATTAGAAATCTCATGATAGTTTTCCCATGGTGCACAAAAGGAATAATTTCGAAACAATTTAAAATTCTGTTACATACAGCAGTTTATATCCCTTAAATAAGAATTCTCATAAATTTCCTTCTGCTGCAAAACGTAATAAAGAAAATAAAAACAAAATAAAGAAGATTCTGAGATTTGTTGCATTTTTTGTTTTCTTATTTTCTTAGTGTGAACTGTTTTAATAATCTGAAAAACCCTTTTCCACTTCAAAGAAACTTTTGTACATAAAGGCTCTTCATGAAACCATCAAATGCAAATAAAGAACCTTTATTTTTAAGAGCGCATCATAATTTTATGCAACTTTTTTTGTGTGTTGCCATATCCATTCTTGATCTTTAATTAAAATGAAATAAATAATAAGTCTACCCTTAGAAACATATTCATGAAAGTCAAAAGTCTGCTGACTCTCCCTGGTCCCTTTAAACTTTAAGTATGACAACCATGTCAAAGCGTGAATGTGAGTTAACAGCTGCGAGGCGAGCAGTCACTGGTTTGTACGGTCTGTTAGCCAGGCAACATGTGCTCCAGCGGGGATTGGAAAAAGAAACACAGTACAAACTGTAAAATATTGAAAGCAGTACAATACTGATCTGCTTGTTTACATGCTTCCAGGTTTACAACAATGTTCACTGCTTAGTTGAAGTGCTGTAATAATTTAGTTATATGCACAGTAACTCATTCCTGTATAAACAGTTTCAGCAAAGCATTGCGTCCACACATAGTCATTATGTTCTGGATTCAATAAAAAACAGCATATAATTTTTATATAAAGCTTGTGTCTATCATGAAATGTCTTTGGAGAGTATATATATACATATATATATATATATACATACACACACACACAGTAATCATCAGAACTGCAGTCTGGGTTGTAGCAGGTTGTAGGACATACAAAGATTTAACATGCAAATGCAAATTATATATGACTTTGCTTCACATACAGAAGCCTGACACTGCTAGTGAATATGATTCTCTTTAAGCACAAGACTAAATCTGGCATGAACTTCACAAATAGAGCAAAACCTGAACATCATGTTCTCCAGCATGATTTAAGAATGTTTTAAAGGGCATCTTTACAAGTACTTCTGTACAAGAAGAAAGCTAGAAGTTTTACATCATACTTGAAATATTTTGTAAATGCTAACACTTTCTGTATATTTCCAGGGTTAAATGAAAAAAAAAACCTTTCATAATTTACAACTTTGGACATGGTGGTTTCGAAGTTGTAAACAAAACAAAAATTACTATTGCTTTACAAGAAACACTGTCTTTCACTGTCTTTATTTGTGTTACTTGCAGTTTCTTTGTAATTCGTCTGAGTAATCTGAGTGACAATTGTTTCAAAGTAAATCCTACACCAAATGCTTCAGTGTATGATGTTTACACCAAAAAAAAAGTTATGCAGTATAGGTCTACACATTATGTACTACATACGCAGTGCAATACTTTGCAATACTGAGCATTCTGATGTACGATTATTGATCGTGCCTCCAACAACAAAGATCAAGTTCTGTTGTAAGGTAATACATCAGAAGCAGCATTACAGCACAACTATTTTTGGGATATTTTTAGAAAATGCTAGACAATCTCTGTGCCTCTCTCACCACTGTAGCGAGATGCTGTTATCGATCAAACAAAGAGTGCACAACAAAGTTGAGATGTGCTCTGTTCGCTAGCAATTATACAGTATACAGTATATAGTGGATTAGAAGGAAGGGCTATTTCAAAGGAAGGAAGAAGAAATGAGCAGCACGCCGAATCCACATTTGCAAAATCATTCTCATCTACATCCTGTTATTCTAAGTATAAATATCACTTACAAAGGGCCTTTGATCACTTTCCTGCCTTTCATAAGAGTCTGGTCGGTCTAAAGCTAACAGTGCCCATGTTTCTACTGTTTGAATCAAAGTTTTTGATTCATTATGTTCCTTTAATTATGTTCCTATAATTTTCAAATATCTAAAGTTTAAAATGTGGTATATATATATATATATATATATTCTAAACATTATGTGTCAGAACTAAGAGATCATGCAAGGAAAAGGAGATATTCTAGATTTAAGAATGATGTCAACTCTGTGGTCACAACTTCAGGTTCTAGTGTGCATTGCACTGATTTTTTGAGAATTGCAAAATAACATTTTGATGATGGCACAACTGAAACATAATCGAAAACACAAAAATTGCCTTTAGGTCTTTATACTTTTACATATGAATAAAGAGTTTAATTTTTAGAAGAATAAAACTTGGTAATCTCTAGGAGGATCACCATGCCATCATTAAGAATGAATTTTAGATGCACTCGTAAGTTTGCAGGTTTTAAAAATTTGAAGTACTGTTTGGGCAACTGATGTTTCATCATTGAGATATTTATTAATGACTGACTGAGAAACACTGACTTAACGTCAGTATGAAACCGCATTACCAACCCACTTCTGGACTGTCATGTATTTGTGAGCAAAATAAACATAGTATTGGATAAGGAAAGTTGAAAGTTGGTGTGGATATGGTGCAGAGGCGCAGCAAGAAATTTTGACGAAAGATTGAAAAAAAAAAGAACATTAGTTTTTGGAAGAATATTCACAGATGAATTGTACATAATAAAAACAGAATTGTGTATTAAAAAAAACTGAAGGAGTAGCTCACTTCCAGAACAAAAATTTACAGATAATGTACTCACCCACTTGTCATCCAAGATGTTCATGTCTTTCTTTCTTCAGTCGCAAAGAAATTATGTTTTTTAAAGAAAAACATTTCAGGATTCCTCTCCATATAATGGACTTCTGTGGTGCCCCTAAGTTTGAACTTCCAAAATACTTGTCTAGCTCTGCGTGAACTCGTTTAATACAGTTAGGGTATGTCAAAAAACACCCGACTCATTTTCTCCTCCAACTTCAAAATCCTCCTACATTGCTGTTTTTTTTTTTTTTTGGTTTTGTTTTTTGTAAAGGCGTTTGACCTTCTCTGCATGTTCATGTAAACACTGGGTCGGTACTGGGTCTGAGTTTTTCGACATACCCTAACTGTATTTACCCGGGAAAAAAGCAGAGGCCGTTTGAGGTGAAAAAGTATATAAATTGTCAAATATTTTAGAAAATAACCAATCGTTTAACTAGATGAAGCTGCATTTACACTACATTTTGGAAGTTCAAACTCAGGGGGCCCATAAAAGTCCACTATATGGAGAGGAATCCTGAAATGTTTACCTCAAAAAAAAACATAATTTCTTTATGACTGAAGAAAGAAAGACATGAACATCTTGGATGACAAAGGGGTGAGTATCTGTAAATTTTTGCTCTGGAAGTGAACTACTCCTTTAAAAAGGTTGATTTTTATTTCATGTTGACTTTATCTTATGCCTGCTCCTTTAATTATTACATTTTACTAAGTTTCTATTTTTTTTAGAAACCACTAGATCTATAAGAAAATATGCTTTTTGACTTATTACAGCATTAATGCTAAAGATATCTGAGGTTGCCTTGGGCAACACCACTCAACAAACAGTGATGTTGCCCAAGATAACCTCAGATATCTTTAGCATTAGCGCTGTAAGGAGTTAGTGGTCTATATTTACAGGTCAAGGTACACATAGACTCTTACAAATAAAGGTGGGTTCTTCAAGGAACCACAGTTAGACGCTAATAAAGAACCTTCATTTTTTAAGAGTGCACTGCGAGTAAATGTCTTTTAAGTCATGATATACCTACTGGTTTGCGTGTTGGCGTGAGCTGCACGGAGTGATAAAACTCGGGCTGGACTCTCTTCTTCACTCTGCGCTTCCTCACAGCCGCGCTCGAGTCCGGCTCGCTCTCAATGAGCGGCTTCTCTTCAGAAACGCGCGCGCGTGCGCTTCTCCTCGCATGACGTGGACTGTGACGACATACCTGTCAAACAACGACCATAACGTCATCGCAGAACAAAATCTGTGAAATGCTACAAATCACTGCAAGTTTTTGTCCTAACCCAAATAACTCCCTCTATCTTCTGTTGTTTGATAGTTCAAATGGGCCTATGTACTTCTTGGCAGCATGTAATATTAATATAAAAAGTAGTCTTTTCTGAATTATTAATGGGTCACACATGCGCAATGCGCATTGCACGCAGTTGCGTAGGATACTATTTCTCCATCGTGATGAAAGTAACTAAATAACTGTCAAACAAAGCACAACATTACGCAAACATTTCTTGAGAATGACATTATCTTGGATGATTTGCTCTACTTTTCTATGACCTTGACAGACAGAGCAAGAGAAAGAGATTTACCTCAGAGCGAAAATGATGCGGCCGGAAACCAGCTTCTAGAACAAATGGGAATGATTGAAACAAACCCCACATGCATTCAGTCATATTGTGTCTTAGAGACGCTCTTCAAATAACTTTGTCTGGTCTTGAAATAAAGAACACTTTGTTAAACACACAATGAGAACAAACGATGAAAACGAAGCATCGCTCGCATCGCTCGCATGCCGCACTCAGAGGCGCTTTGATGACCGCGTCGTTTTTAACAAATACGAAGAGAAGAATGAATGAAAATGTCTCATAAATACTGTCTTCGTACATGCGGCATGCATCCTATCGCGATGACATCCTACAGAAACACACACATATAAGTATATATAGGGTGGACATAATGCGACGCGTCTGTCTACTCACCACGACTCCTTGAACGCCTTGTAAGCACAGATTTTATGGGAATTTTCTCATTACGGAGCTTCCGATGCCAGCAACAGAGAAACAGGATCGTGGCGACAGTTCCTACCAAAAGCAATAATAGCAATAATACACACTGAATACTCAAGGGTCTCAATAAGACCAAAAAAGCCGCAGCAATCATTGCGATGTAGGACAGCCACTCCTACACGTATGCAATTCCTCTCCTTATGTAAATACTATGGACGGCTATTTCATGCTGTAATGCCTCACTTGTAGGTCCTCGACATATAATCTATCTCATGGTGTCTGTACTTCAGTAATGGACCACAACAAGCCATGACTCAGCAGGAGCCCCTGTTTTTTCAGAGCTCATGCAGGGCAGCGCCAGCATCAGCATCTGAGCTCAGCAAAGCTGCGGCGAGCAGGATGATCTGTAGCGCCTCTGCGCTCCTCTAAATGCGTTTTCAAATTTGTCCACGTGATGTGTTTCTAAACACAAACATTAGCCAAAAAAAAATGGACCAAAACATGGCTTTAGTGTGAACTCTTATGTAAAGCTTCATGATGCACCCCACGTGGGCTTAATTACATCCATTCCTGGGATGTCTTAAACTAGTTTTATTTTACCGATTTACTCTCAGAATCAGCAATCAGAATCAAATTGAATGGCAGAACCCACTAAACTTAGCAGGAATATGCATGTAGATGGGTTCGTTAACGTGCCACATTGATATGCCAGAACATTAATGTAAAAATACATAGAAGGGCATTTGCAACTGTATATTTTAACTGTGTATTTAGACCTACAGTTTTAGAACAGATCATTTAAGCTTTTTTTAGCCATTATAATCTGTTAAAATTTAAACAGGAGCAAAGGAAGGTAACATTACCCAAAACACAAATGAAACTGAAATAATGGTATAAACATAGCATAAAATGATAAATAAATCAAGTGAACATAATTAATTATACTGATTAGAAATAAAGGCTAACTATTAAAAAACAACAATTTCTGGGATTTGCCTTTTTCTACGAATTATAAAGGGATTTACGTAGGGATGCTTTCAAATCCCTAAAACGAAAATTAACCATGGTCTACACTAACCATGGTTTAACTATAATATTTGTAAGTCATACTTTTTAGTTATACAAATGTATCCATTTTTTTCGCGAAAGGGTGGGGGAGGCCATCTGTAAATTTTATGGATCTGGCTTCCGTTCTCATTTACCTCTAGCTATTTTTAGCTTTACAAAACAGCTAGTTTGGCTGCTTGATATTCCAAATTGTTGTGTCTTACCCGATTATTTTAATGTATTATCTTAATTATGAGTACAATGATTTGTAGTGCAAACACCGTTTACTGCACGTTTTCATTCTTCGCGCTATTTCCCTATGGCAGCTAATAAACCGGAAGTCTCACCCATAGGCGTACTTCCCTGTTAAAGAATAAGGTGGATACAGTATTTCAAAGTTTTAAAAATTACATGTGGTGACTTCATAGTCATAACAATTAATAATAATTGTTTTTAAAAATAATTGTTTTTAAATTAAAGTTAGCCTACAGTATACAGTATGAATTGTGATAGTCTAACAATAATTTGAAAATGAGTTAGTAGTGCAATAATTGTTTTAAATCTAGATCATTACATTATTTTGTAAGGGAAAAAATACACAGTAGTTTCATTGTTATTATTATTATTTCTTAAATAAAAAATAAAAGTAAAAATAATAACGCTTGGTTGGTAAGTGGCGTTGGATGACTTTTATTTTGACGAGCTCCCTTCCTGTGATGTTAGACTTGATGTTCGCTTCATGCGTGCTCTGTTTTGGTAATGGCTTGCTAACTTTTACTCGAATTAGCGTTAGATTTTGCAATTTTGTCTTGACTGTTAATTGTTTGTAAGTGTTATCGTTGCAGAACGTCTTTCAGGACAGTTTGTTTGATGTTACTTTCTCCCATTTTCCTGTCGACGAGTAGTTGATATTTATGCAAGCTGTTTGCAGGGTTGAACCTCCTTTGATTTCCTGTACAGTGCGAACACTGTCCACATTTAATGACGTAAAATAACATTTACATGCTATTTAAAATGTTAAGGCTTATGTAGGTAATACTAAAATTGTTTATGCATGCAACAGCTCGTTTTATATTAATCTTTTTTTAATTGGCAGTGATTAATGTGATGCTCCACAGAGGACAGATGTGATGTCTGCCTCTACAGTCACTGAGGATGTGGAGGATGATGTGGAGTTTGTGTCTGTAAGTGTGCCTAAAATGTCACTGCCTTGATTTCTAATTTGAGTTATTAGGACAGCTGTTTGGATCTAGGTCTTCACACTTGGGACCTGGATTGAGCCTGTGTAATATAGCAGAACTGATTCATTCATCTTAAAACGTGGTGTTTCAGGAGGGTCCTCTCAGACCGGTGTTGGAATGCATAGACCTGCTGAGTGACGGAGAGGATGAGGGTGGCATGTCTGCCGCACACACCGTGAGTTTCCTTAAACGCTGTCTAGAATATAAAAATGAAAAATGTAGGTCATTCTGTAATGATTTACTCACCATCATGCTGTTCCAAACGTGTAACCTTTGTTTTGTGTAAGGCAAAAGAGGATGTTTAGTGGAATGTCCAAGCTGCTGTTTACCATCATGATTCATACAGCCAAACTCTAAAAATGTGCTGTATCCTAAGTCTTCTAAAAAGGTGTATGTGAGGAACAGGCTAAACTTTAGTAACCATTTTCTGGTTTGTACTGTAGTGCTTTTGCAAATTAATGAACAAACTACCACTCCAAGACCAGGAGTTCGATTCTCAGGGATTGTTTATATATCCTAAATGCGTTGTAAGTCGCTTAGGGGGAAAAAAAAGCATCTACCAAATGCATAAATGTCTCAAAAATGGTGGCCTTGCATTTCTGTTTGCATCACGATTGGTCACGTTCCATGGAGGAACCAATGATTTTTGGCATCATTCATGTCAAATATTGTGCGCTCATAACTTTTTATAACTAGTCTCCTATTCTGATGCTTTAGTGTGTACTTAAAGCCAGATGAGAAGAACAGAAGGCCCTCAGGTTAGAAGAGGTGTTGGAAAACAAACCAGTTCCCAGATTCTCCCCCCTTAGTTAGCATGCTCCACAACGCACACCTCCCCCGACCTGATGGAAACGCCTTGTTGTTTGACTGATGTCTGCAAGGTGTAAATATGGATGCAAGGAGACTTTTATTTTGGAGTCAATCACCATTTTGCTTCATTGTATAGAAAAAAGAAGCTTTGACAATTTTCTTTTGTCTTCCATGCAAGAAAACAATAGCCAGGTTTGGAATGTGTGTGTGAGTTTATATGGATTCAGTGTTTGTTTTTTGTATTTAAATGTTCTTATTTTGTTCCTGTTGTGCTTTAAATGCAATGCTCAGATTGAGGAGCAGGTCGACCGGCAGAGAGCTCATGCTATGTCAACACTGGACAGACTGGCACGTCAAGTTGCTGTGGAAAAGATGGAGAGGCTTGAAAAGTGCAAAGCTTTTAAGGTTTGACTTTTTATTCCTTATAGATTTAAAAAAAAATGCATTGTTGCTTATACCATCACTCAAGATTATAGGAATAGTTCACACAAAAATGAACATTTGCTAAAAGAAACTCACTCACCCTCAGGGCATACAAGATGTAAATGAGTTTGTTGAATTGTTTCTTCATCAGATTTGGAGAAATATAACATTCCATAACTGTCTCACCAATGGGTCCTCTGCAGTGAATGAGTCCAAACAGCTGATAAAAACGTATCAGTTTATCTTAAAAACATCTTGTGGAGCAAAGAGCTGCATGTTTGTAAGAAACAAATCCATCATTCAGGTGTTTATCTTTACTCAGTCTAAAATCCATAGTTATGCTTCTGCTAGTTTCTTCCATCCCCTGTTGTCTTGCGTCAAAATCCATAATTCTAACTGTTTTGGCTTGTGTTTGATCTGTGCAGATTTCTCTCCATTTCA
The DNA here is from genome assembly GCF_022985175.1 of Labeo rohita. Lineage (NCBI taxonomy): Eukaryota > Metazoa > Chordata > Actinopteri > Cypriniformes > Cyprinidae > Labeo > Labeo rohita. The sequence continues at coordinate 1,900,557 of NC_066881.1, read as the reverse complement.
CTGTGGATGGAGTCGTATTTTAGCCGAACATAATGGTTTGAAGTTAAAAACGTCTTAAAAGAGTAGTTCACTTTCAGAACAAAAATTTCCAGTTAATGTACTCACCCCCTTGTCATCCAAGATGTTCATGTCTTTCTTTCTTCAGTCGTAACAATCAGTTATTTTGGAAACAAATTGACAATTTATCTACTTTCTAACCTCAAACGCTCATCTTGTCTGTTCTCTGCAAAGTGCATGCGTAGTCTGTGTAATCCGGGTCAGTACAGTTAGGGTATGTCAGAAAACTCCCATCTAATTTTTTTGTTGCAGAAGTACCAACCCAGTGTTTACAAAGCGAATATGCAAGGAAGATCAAATGCATTTTTTTTTAAAAAAGGTAAATCAGAGATGTAGGATGATTTTAAATTTGGAGAAGAAAACAAGATGGGAGTTTTTCAACATACCCTAACTGTATCGACCCAGATTACACAAACTATACATGTGCATCACAGAGACGAGACAAGACGAGCATTTGAGGATAAAAGAATAATATAAATTGTCAATTTGTTTTGAAAATAACAGATCACTTCGCTAGATAAGACCCTTCATTGAACCTGCATTTTGAAATTTAAACTCAAGGGCACCATTGAAGTCTACTATATGGAGATCATTCCTGAAATGATTTCCTCAAAAAACAATTTCTTTATGACTGGAGAAACAAAGAAAACATGCAGCTTTGATCTACTCAAGATGTTAACTGATGGACTGAAGCGGTGTGGATTACTTGTGGATTATTGTGATGTTTTTATCAGCTGTTTGGACTCTCATTCTGACTACACCCATTCACTGCAGAGGATCCATTGCTGAGCAAATGATGAATGTTACGTTTCTCCAAATTTGTTCTGATGAAGAAACAAACTGATCTTGGATGGAACGAGGGTTCTGTAATATGCTTCTGTAGAAATCACAACTCGCATTCTTAAAGTACTTGCACATTGATATTCATTTTACGGTACTCTGCATATGTGACCCTGGACCACAAAACCAGTCATAAGGGTAAATTTTGAAAAATTGAGATTTATACATCATTTGAAAGCTGAATGAGCATGAAAAAGCTTTCCATTGATTTGTTAGGATAGGACAATATTTGAGATACAACTATTTGAAAATCTGGAATCTGAGGGTGCAAAAAAATCTAAATATTGAGAAAATCGCCTTGAAAAGTTGTCCAAATGAAGTTCTTGGCAATGGATATTACTAATCTAAAATTAAGTTTTGATATTTATGGTAGAAAATGTATTATTAATCTTCATGGAACATGATCTTTACTTAATGCACTAATGATTTTTGGCATAAAAGAAAAATTGATCATTTTGACCCATACTGTGTTGTTGCTACAAATATACCCGTGCTACTTAAGACTGGTCTTGTGGTCCACGGTCACATATATACACACACACATATATATATATTGCTTGTTTTTATAAATGACTATGAGTAGGAATGTCAATTTAAAATTAATTTAGTGTGTTACCTTTTTATTTATTTATTTTTTTTTAAATAACTTTTTTTAATTAAGAAAAATAAATAAATCTGGAACCAAAGCTACTGGAAAATTGGGAAGTCAATGGTGGGCTCTGTAGTGCATTATTTGGGATAAATGACATTGATAACTGTGTTTTGTGATTTGTATTGTAGGAGAAAATAATTTCACAGCAAGCACATGGGCGGCGCGAGCTGTCGGTCAGCCACAGTAACAGTGGCAGTAGCGATGCCAAGCGCTGTGTGGATATTTGGCTAAAAATGCCAGGTCTGTAATGTTGTTCAAATTTTAATAATCCAACTTATAGGTGTGTGTGTGTGTATATAAAAGGTCTGCTCTTCTGCTCACTTTGTCTGGATTTCTCAGAGTTACAGCCAGGCACCGTGAACTCCAGCTCACAGTGGAGACGCAGATCAGCTCCCGCTGCAGCAAGATGTTCCCCTCAAACCTGCCCGGTCATCAACTGCCACAGAGTCTATGACAATGTTCCTTTGCTCGAGGGTCACCTTAAAAGGTACTTGGTACAACTTCAAAAATTGCTTTGATTTTTATTTATTTTTTTGGATGGGACGGGGTTGAGGTCTGTTTGATGGACGCACTTTAATTTTTTTTTTTTTTATAGATTTGATCATTCACCCTGTGATCCCATGATTTCCCTGAGAGGCAGTCCCACTAATTTCTATGCCTGTGTGGCCTGTGGATGCTATTTTCCCTCCAAACTGGCATGGAAGGACCACGTGGAATCGAAGGTTTTCATTTGTATTAATATTTTGAGCTTTAAGACTGTGTTGATGTTATAAATGAGACATTTCCCCCTGCACTTTTCAGAGTAACACATTTTTAGTTGAATATATAGAGTTCTTTTGTTTGGAAAAAAAACAAAACATTAATTAATCAACTAATGCACTTAATAAATGGTGATATCATAAGTGTTTCATTTTGTTCTGTGTGGATAATTTATTCATAAGTCAAACCCGGACAGGATGTTGAACAAAACCCATTTGCATTGTTTGTGTAATTTAATGTACTTATCATGGAAGCTCTGCAATTAAATATCATCCATGAGTGAGAGCATTATTCATAGAAATGTTAATGTTGAGGGCTAATGTGCATTTGTTTACACATGTTTTGAGAAGTACAAAGCCGTGTTTTGTGCAAGTGCGATGAGTAGAGAGCAGTGTTGCAGTAGTACACCTGTTTTTACGCCCTCTCTAACCCTTACAATTAAATGGGCCAGTTATTGTTGTACTTAAAAACATCTAAGTCTGAATGCATTGCCACACAAATTGTTAAAGTAGCATTTCACCCAGAAATGAAAATTTGGTGCAAATTTACTCATGTAAATGGGTTGTTTCTTCATCAAAAAAGATGTCTTCTATCCATAATAATGCTTTCTTCAGTGAAGAAGTCATTTCGTCTGAATCAGGAGAGAAATATGCACCGATCAAGCACCGCTTACAAGCCAAAACAGGTCTAAACAAATATGTGGGTGGATTTAGATGAGAGAGAACAACGGAATGGAAGCATTGTTTTGGATTATAGACTGATATTTTGTCTAGAAGCGACAGTTTAAAGTTTTAAAATGCTTTGATAAGGGTTTGTTTCTTAAAAAGATGCAGCTTTTACTTTGTAACACATTAATGGATGGACTTGAGTGATGTATTGTTAATTTTGTTCAAATTCAGCATGACCTGAGGGTGAGTAAACTTTCATTTTCGGGTGAACTATTCCTTTAAGACCAGAACTGAGATTGAGCACTATCTTAAAAAATCTAGGGTAAAATATGGACCCTCTGCATTGTCTTTTTATGGAAATGACATGAAGAAGAAGTGCTGTGTGAGCCATGTTTTTGTTTCTTATGCTTGATGTCATCTGTAGGTGTCTTTCCCTGACACTGATGGTCACAGCCGTTCCCAGAGCTATCAGCTGATTGTCTGCTTTGCATGTCCTGCCTGTTACCTCCTCTTCAACAGCAAGGACGATTGCCTTCAGCACATGTCTGCAAAAAAACACTTCACTCAGTCCATCACTCTCTGTGGTGCGTGGTCTTCGACAATTAAATCAAAATTGCACATTTGTCAGACACGTTCATCAGACTCATTGCTTCCAGCTGTTTTGTGGTATTGTTAGACTGAATGTTACATATGTAAAAATGTCCATCCTGTGTCTCTGAATGATTCCTGTTTTGCTCCCCTTTCTTTAACATTTCATTTGATGTTTTGACTTTCAGACACAAAACCATCACCCATGCCTATACCAGTTCCACGGTACGCAAAGAACCGCTTGATCGCTCTCTGTAAGGACGTTAGCTTCACTGTCAAATGCACAGCCTGCTCTAAAGTGCTCACCTCCCATATGGAGGCAAGAGCACACTTCAAGTAAGTGTATATTGGTGTTTCCCAGATTTAAGTTTTATTTTTCTCAATCCATCTGACATGACGCATGTGTATGCATGTTAAAGGTAAATTTTAGGGCCCGAGCACCAATGTTGCGAGGACCCTCTTGGAATTGCTCTTTATTTTAAGATCCAAGGATTTCTATTAACCCAGGGTTTATAATGACCCAGGTTTAATTTTTCATTTAATGAATGGAACAATGAAAATAAGAAACTGATGTTAATGTTGTAAATAGTCTATATAGACCAGGCAGCATCATTATCTTATTTGTACACAGAGATTGGTAGTTATATTAGTAAAATCCGTTGACTTTAGCAAAATTTGCATGTCTGTAACTCAAGGAGTATTAAAGATATCTTAATGCCCTTAATAATATCTTAATATTGGGTCTTAACAAACTTTCCTTTTGCCATCTTTATTTTTAATGCCTTATGAAATTCGGTTCCAGATGGCTCCAGGAGTAAATTGTTAAAATGTAAGAACTTTTAAAGATAATGCAATTTAATTTTAGATTCTAGTTGTTAATAAACTTTTCTTTTGAAATCTTAATTTTCTACATCATTCAGTCCCAGAGAAATGAGGATCTCAATGAGGCTCTTTGTCCAGATTGTTGATTGTTACCCATTTTCAGTGGCCGAAAACCAAATGTTGGTCATTTTGTATACAGCTAATACTTATTTTATTTAATGTCTGAAGAAGAAATAATAGAAATCCTAATCTTATTTTACATTTCGTACTGTTCATATTTTATCTAGAGTTAACAATTAATCCTGGTCATTCATAGTCTGACATGTCACACTGTACAATCCTAATCTCTGTGTTACTGTAATTATTTGCATATATGCATTGTAAACCGTAATGACTATATAAACACAAAACTACATTTGATATTTGACCATTGAAAATGGGTAGTATACTAAATTTGGAGCTGCACTGAGATCTTGATATCTCTGGGGTTAAAACATACACCGCCTTAAAAATGAAGATTCCAAAAGAAAAGAATTTAAAATCATATTGCAATATCTATAATAGTTCTGGAGTTATAGGCACGCAAATTTTGGAAAAAGAATATTTATGGCCCTCAGACAGGTATGTTTAAAGCAGTTGTCTTGAACGAAGGAAACAAGATACATTGCTAGTTTCAACAGACATTCCTCTTTAAAAGAAAAGAGGTATCATATTTTTTCAAACTGACTCACATTTGGTTTTTGACCACTGAAAATGTGTACATTTTAACAATTTACTCCTGGAGCCTTGAAATTCCAGTATCTCTGGAACTGAATCTCATAGGGCATTAAAAATAAAGGTGACGAGAAAGCATAATTTCTGTGCTACATGGCTTAGGTCGCTCAATATTCATTAAACAATACGCGGTAGATTCATCTGTCAGTCACCCGAAGAAGTCGTTTTTTTTTTTTTTTTTTTTTTTTTTTTTGACATAGTGAAATAGTGATTAAAAATCATTTAGTTCAGTTAAAGTGAATGCGGCTGCTCAATGCAGTGTGCCAAACGACAGTCGCATCAAATTTCATTCATCTTGTGAAAAGATTACTGACAAGAAGAGAAAGGTGAAGGAGAAGAAAAGAGGAAAAACTCAAACAAACTAAAAACAAACAATTGCTTGACGCAGAATTGCTGCTAATTTGAAAATAAAAGTAAAATGTGCTAAAACTAAAAACGCTTTTAACGAAGGAAAGCGAGGAAAAGAGGGAAACCTCAAACAAACTAAATAACAAAAAATTGCTAGATGCTGAATTGCTGTTAATTTAAGGGTGAAAGTAAAACTCGAACTATACTTAGAGAATATATTGCTGTATTGTTTTCCCTTCTACTTTTTTTCCCTTAAATGTTCTTTAGTTGGTCTTAAAAAGGTCTTAAAGTCTTAAATTTACCCTCATAAAACCTGCAGAAACCCTGTTATTTGCACCTCAGAGTGTGCAGACTGTAAATTGCATCATGTTATCCTGCATTCAGAGGTGGCTAATATTCTGGGAGGTAGGTAATTATACAAAATAATTGTGATGATGGACTGTCACTAAGTGAATCGATCCACTGGTCTACTTGTTCATCCAGTTATCGAGTCACATGATCTGTTGAGCCAAAGTTGTATGTGTTTTTTCTTTTTTTTTGCCCATCAAGGAATATTTTTGTTAAAAGTGTTTCCACTGTGTTTACATGCATTTTAAAAACACTTGGATAGACACATAGTTAATAGGTCTGGTTTTTATTGTGCATTAACTATTTTGTGCTTTTGTGTTGTTTCCCAGTGTGCATTGCAATCACGGCTGCGCCATTGTCACTGCTGATCAGAGCGTGGCTGACATCATGCAGACGATGGCGGTCATGGGTCATTGCTCCTCATGCCCCAAGCCTTTTTTTAGCTTGGTTCAGATGGAGGAGCACAAAGATCTCCTGAAACATGAGGTGAAGAGAGTGCGCAGCATGGACAGGGCCCTTCTGTACTACAGCAACTACAGTGAAATCCAAACCGCTCAGAAGGGCACGGCATGTGGGAGCAATTCAGATGGGCCTTTAGCTAAGCGCAAAAGACTGTCCAGCATAGATTCCCAAGCCAAACCGAACAAATGGTCGCGGCTCGCCTGGTTCTGTGAGTGCGGCCTACGCTACACAGAGGAGGATCAAGTGAGAAAGCACCTCCAAGCCGCCAATCAGATCTTTCACAAATGTGCTGTCTGCGGCAAGCTAATGGGTGAATCGTCTATAGCGCGCTTGCACATGAGCCGGTTCCACGGTGGAGCTCATTTGTCCAACTTCCTTTTCCACTGCAGACAATGCAAGGTGGAAATGCCAAGGTTGGAGGACATGATGGCCCATGTTGGCGTAAGCCACAGAGGCCACAGCTACTACCAAGAAAGAGAAGACGCAACAGACGACTGCATCTCAACAAGTATGTCCCCCAAACCGTCCACCAGCGCAGAAACCAAAATGACCCGGCCGGACAGTTCCTCTTGTGTCCCGCCTCCCAAATCCGAGTCCTGGCTTTGTCGGATGTGTGAAGACCTTTTCGACTCGGAGGCGGTGGTGCGGAAACACTGCAGTGATTTGAGCAGCCACAGTTTCCAGAGGTTTGCCTGTGGCCACTGTCCGCAGAAGTTTTTCAAGGACTCCACCCTGCGGCGCCATTGCGCCAACGAACACGGTGGCGACATAGTTCTCCGCTACTTCTGCGGGCTGTGCGATAGCATGCTCTACGACACCGAGGAAGAGTTTCAGGAGCACTACAACAGCCTGCACAGCCAAGATTACTACTGCTTGGAAGCAGCTCCGAATAATTCCCAAGCTGCCACGGAAAACACAGTTGAGAGTCCAATAGCGAGTACAAACCCTCTGCAGCTCTGTCTTTGCATGCACTCTAACAGATCCAAGGAGGAAAGGAAACCTGTATTCACAAAGTGCATGAAACAGCTGGCCGCTGAAAATAAATGCAGTTACCGCTGTCGCCAGTGCGATAAAAACACGCCCAGCTACGCCGAGATGAAGACGCACATCCTCCTGACACACAAGACCCAGGGCAATGAGAAGAGTTTTGATGTTCTGTGCATGATTTGCTCACAGAGCCACAAAGATGTACCCAGTTTCCATGCACACTACCACAAGCATCACTGCCAGTCAGAACCTTGCGCTTCTTCTCGACCCAGCAGTGCAGACGAGAAACCGGCCGCCACCACCAGCATAATAAATGCAGAGGAGATCTTCCCTCAGAGTAATGGTGAGGTTTCCATTTAGCATCTGGATGGATATCATGTTACTGGCTTTTTTTCCCCCTTAATGATGACTCCAGCTGAATTATGGATCAATTATCCCTTCAAATTCCAGTAATAAACTTACATGAACACTACCAGTGTGGACATAATCATGTTTCTCATGATTTTTTTAAATTCCTGTACTTAAGTTTATGTTTTCATGAGTCCCTTGTTTGATCTGAACAGTTAAATTTCCTGCTGTTCTTCATGAAAATCCTTCAGATCTTCAGAATTTTTTTTGCTTTTTGGTTTTTGTTTTTTCAGCATTTTTGTGTATTTGAACCCTTTCCAACAATGACTGTATGAGTTTGAGATCCATCTTTTCACACTGAGGGACTGATATGCAACTATTACAGAAGGTTCAAACGCTCACTGATGCTCCAGAAGGAAACACAATGCACTAAGAGTCGAAGGTGAAAACTTTTGGAATTTGAAGATCGGGGTAAATTAAATTTAATTTGTCTTCTGGATAACATGCAAGTATCTTCTGTGGCTTCTGAATAGCAGTACTAAATGAAAAAATGATATTTAGGCAAAATAAGAAAAATGTACACATCTTCATTCTGTTCAAAAGTTTTCAGGTTCATGCATCATTTTCCTTCTGGAACATCAGTGAGCATTTGAACCTTCTGTAAACGATTCCCTCAATTGTCCTCCGTGTAAAAAGATGGATCTCAAAATCATACAGTCATTGCTGGAAAGGGTTCAAATACACAAAAATGCTGAAAAAACAAAGAATTTGTGGGATCTGAAGGACTTTTCTGAAGAACAGCAGGCAGTTTGACTGTTCAGGACAAACAAGGGACTCATGAACAACTATCACTAAACAAAAAAACAAAACAACAACTGTGGATCATTCCGGTAACAACGCAGTATTAAGAATCAAGGGGATGTAAACTTTTGAACGGGGTCACTATTATTTTCTCTTGTGGACTGACTATATGTAAACATCTTTTATGTGAAATATCTTATTCAGGTCGGTACTAAATAAACGATAACATGCATTTTGTATGATGCCTCTTATTTTGGTAAAATAATTAACGTTGCAGATTCTGCAAGGTGTATGTAAACTTTTGACCTCAACTATATTGAATTTTAACATTGAAATTGTTCTTTTTTCAGTGGAGGAGTTTCAAGATGTAAAGAATGCCATTACCTCAAGTATTCTTGATGTTAAAAAAGAGGTGACTGTTTCACAAGATGATGGTAGGTTTTCACTTTCCACTGTCTATTTTTTTTGTCTAGATGTGGTACTTCAATATTATTTCATTTTAGATTTGCAGTGTTATTTTTCAATTTAGTACTGTGATGATTCAACTAAATATTAGCAAATAAACAAACTACAGGGAAACAGAACATTTAAGCGCCAATTTATATTTCTACTTAGATAAATTTGATGAGGACATGAAACTGGCTTTGGCTTTGAGTGCAGAGGAGGCCAGGAAATCAAAAGAGCTGGATATTGGTAACAAGTTTATAATCTTGACATATTTTGTGATACTGCTACTAAAAACCTTATATTTCTGTTATTTCTGTGTAGAGGGTGTACTGTATTTTTATAGTATGTCAGAGCTCATTGAGAGTATGCGGTTCTTTTATTAATCAGGTATTTATTTTGCCAGCTTTACATGCATGAAGAGTATTATCATTTTGGGTATGTTTCATTTTTGTGGTGTTTGGACTCAGTGTGATTATTTACTGCAATAGCTGGGATTTTAAGCAGGTTTCATCAGCACATGAATGGTGCTGGGTTTTATGGGTTGGGTGTAACCGCACAGATGTTGAATGTTGTCACTGGAGCAGCTTCACATTAGTATGAGTAATCACTGGCTCAAAGACTTACAAATCTGCATACTTAAACTTGATCTTTACATGAATGAGGTTTGTTATAATAAAATAAATAAATAAATGTGTCTTGTTTTTTTTTTCCTTCTAATTTTTGCATTCTCATTTTGCAGAGATGGAAGAAGCCTTGAAAAGAAGCTTACAGGAATTTTGATAAGGGAAGACGCTTTGAGTGTTTCTGTTTTCCCATGTCTTTCATGCACTGCAGTGATTTAAACATGTATTTCCTTTCTTTCTGTGTTTTTCTTAAGTTTAAATAAAGGAAAGTAATTAAAGCCTATCTGCATATCTTGCCTGTTTCTGTTTCTGTCTAAGAAATCTCATTGTGTTCTGGCTATTGTCTTTGCTGTGATGTCATCTTGGCCCTTGACCCTAGAAATGAATCCCACCCTCCTTAGAAATCTCCCAACTGAACTCCTCCACTCATGTCTGAAGGAGTGTATTACCAAGGGAAGTTCCAGCCCATGTTTGGAGATGTTACTCAAGAGCACTGGAAACCGCTAGAACGTGGTCGATAGCGCTGGCAAGACCGATTCATTTCAGCGAATCGGTTCTTTTGGACGATTCATTACAACGAACAGATCCATTCACCGACTGTTTTGAGACGTCACACAATTGTCCACGTGGGTTATTTGATGTTGTCAAGCGATATGAGTTGTATAAATATTTAGTTGATATTAAATGTAGTCATATACCACTGTATACTACTGACACTTTTAAAATAACTTAAATTACAAGCTAAGGATTCGGCTATTACTATGTGTAAAATCGTGTTATTACTGTGTAATTGCAGCACTGGCTATGTTTTGTGCCAGATAAACGTCTTGCATAGCTGAAAAAAGATTGGGTTGAATGTTTACAGCTCAACATGTCACCCACCTACAGTCACGCAGCTCGGAGATTTGCAAACGCTGTGCGAATCGATTCGACTGAATCATTTAAAGAGTGAACGATTCATTGGCGGACCGGACATCGCTATATTGCTCGGGTGGTCTGCTCTGCCGGTATATCCTATAGGTCACTGCACTCGTGAAATCATTCATTAACGCGACTAGCTGCAGAAGCAATGGCACAAGCGAAAATTAACGCTAAAATGAACGATGCGTCTAAAGGCAAATTCACCCGAACCCTTTCGATGGCGGACCGGTCCGGACGGTTACTGGAAAGTCTGGATCAGATTGAGATGAGGTGAGATTCATGATTGCCGGATCAGTACATACTACATCCAGAAAGATCTACTAAGTCTTGACTTGACTCGCTCAAAGTCTGACACTATGAATACATTTGCTCATCGGCACAAGTGGATTAAAGCTGAAGTTTTTACTGTAAATACAAGTTTTCTTTGTTGAAACATTTGTTTTCGAAGAACAAAATTTAGGTTTTGTGATTAATTCACCTGTGTTCCTCAAATCTCCTGTAATACATTTTAATAAATGCAAAACATAAATTATGTAAACTGAATATAGCCTTTTCAAATAGTATTCTTCTCACATGTATGTCTGTAAGAATTATATATAAAAATGTTTTAGGAGTGATTTTGTTTGTTGAGTTCAAACATACATTACTGAAGATTTTAAATGTTTTTAAAGAAGTCTATTCTGCTCACATTCATTTGATCCAAAGTCAGCAAAAAAAAAAAAAAAAAAAAAAAAAAAAAAAAAATATATATATATATATATACAAAAAAGAAATATATAAAAATATTTTTACAATTTAAAATAACAGTTTTCTATTTGAATATATTTTACAATGTAATTTATTCCTATGATCAAATTTAAATTTTCAGCAGCATTACTCCAACTTTCAGTATCACATGATCCTTCAGAAATTATTCTAATATGCTGATTTCTGATAATTTGTATTAATATTTAAAACAGTTCAGCACATTATTTCAGGATTTTTTATGAATAATAAAAAAATCCAACGATCAGCATTTATCTGAAATAAAAAGCTGTTGTAACATTATACACTGTACCATTCAGAAGATTTCTGATAAATGTGGTTCTTCTGAACTTTAAAGAAACCTGTAGAAAATTCTACTCAGTTGTTTTCTATATAATAATAATAATAATTTATTTTGAGCAGTAAATCAGAATATTATAATGATTTCTGAAGGATCATGTGACTAAAGTAATGATAAAAATTCAGCTTTAAAATCACAGAAATGTAATTTTAAAATATATTCATTTAGATAACAGTTTTTTTGCTGTTTTGTACTTTGGATCAAATAAATGCAGACTTGGTGAGCAGAAGACACTTCTTACAAAAAAAAAAAAAAAAAAATCTTACTGTTCAAAAACGTTTTACTTGTTACTTTTAACTGGTAGTGTAAACAATAAAACCAAGCTAGCATATATTTACTATATTGTGAAGGTGGATTTTGCCCTGTTTTTAGGACAGCTGTAATTGTAAATTATGGCCAAGACATTGTGTATTTGCTTATTACCTCATTCATTTATGTTGCTGGGTGTTTTTCATTGGCTTGTGTTTCATAATTGACTATGTAAGCAAGTTTGCAAGGTCGTATCTCGTATGAAATGATCCCAGTAAATGTCTCTCAGGGTGGAGGCTCTTCGCGAGGAAGCCACTGCTATGGAGCAGGAGAGAGAGTGCTTAATTGAGATGATCCAATCCATACAGCACAGTCAGGAAATGAGGAGCATTTGTGACGGTACGCCTTCCGCACTGCACGACAACTATTTGTGGCTTCTAATGGATCGCATATAAACATCGTTTCAACTTGTATTTCAGGGGAAAGGGAAGAGCTCACGCTGACCGCCTCTAGACTCCTGGGCAGGACGTTAACCGTGAACGTTTCTGTGGATACGATCCGGAACGACCAACAGGAAGAGGCCTTGAAAAAAGCCATGGCCATTATTGATGAGATCGCTGGTAAAGTGCTGGAGGACATGGAGGGGGCCAGAAAGTGTCTGCAGGCCCTTCATGCCGCGTGTGTGACCGACGCGCCACCTGTGCCTGTGGATCAGAAGTTTCAGAGTGTCGTGATCAGCTGCGCCCTTGAGGACCAGAAGAAGATCAAGAGGCGCCTTGAGACCCTCATCAGGAACATGGACAATGCAGAGAAAACCATTAAAATTATGGATAACCCGAAAGTGGATCATTCCAGTTTTGCCAATGGCAAATAGAGGCTGAGGGACTGATGAACGAGCACCACATGTGCCTTTGGTAGCATTTAGGATGACACACACACACACACACACACACACAGAGCAAGCAGAGGTGGTGTGAATTTTATTTATTTTATTTTATTTTTTGCAGATTTTATTACCACTGACGGCATCTTGGTCTTATGCATTTTTATTTTTTTGTTTTCATTTCTGTTTTTCACTTACAGAAAAAGCTATGCCATTCATAAACCTTTAAATGGTATTGACCACTGACAGTTTTTCCTTTTGATTTTGATCTAACTAATGTAAAGCAATGCAAAATCACTGTAATTCTGTTGGGATCTACTAACATTCCCGCTGGAAGCCTCATGAATATGATGTTACTGGCTTGTGATTGTTTATTTTTAGAGCAGCTGCACATGGTTTTCTCGCTTGCTCTGTACATTCTAATGAGAACGTTTGGCTCTCAGCTTGCTGGGAATTTCACATTCGGCCGTCAGGTTAGTCTCTACACTGAAGAACAGCACAGACCCGTGCAGCTGGAGAAAACAGAGCAAACACAAACTGCCTTAGATGATAGCTGAGTTTGGATTTGTAATCACTTTTTGAATGGCTCTTAAAATACATATCTTTTAATACATTTAACCAGGGTTTACACATTTTCAGATGATTGGGATTATTAAAAATAAAGACAGACAGATTAGGTCACTTCTTCTGTCATTAATGATTTTAAAGCCAGTAATAAGGGCAAAATAGGGTAGGTGTACCCATTAAAGGAGAAGTCCACTTCCAGAACAAGAGTTTACATATAATGTGCTCACCCCCTTGTCATCCAAGATGTTCATGTCTTTCTTTCTTCAGTCATAAAGGAATTATGTTTTTTGAGGAAAACATTTCAGCATTTTTCTCCATATAATGGACTGATATGGTGCCCCGAGTTTGAACTTCCAAAATGCAGTTTAAATGCAGCTTCAGACGATCCCAAATGCGGTTGTAAACGATCCCAGCCGAGGAAGAAGGGTCTTATCTAATCTAATACAATTGATATACTTTTAATGTCAAATGCTCGTCTTGTCTTGCTCTTCCCGACCTCTGTTTTTGTTCTGGTTCATGAGAGTTAGGGTATGTCGAAAATCTCATGTTCTCCCTCAACTTCAAAAGTAAATGAGTAAATGATCTGTAAATTGTTGTTCTGGAAGTGGACTTCTCCTTTAAGCCCTCCAAAATCTAAGTTTAAGTGTTTTTCATAGATACTGACATGGTTTAAAAGAAAAATCTATTTCAAAAGAGAGTGAAATCTTGCATTTTACCAAATGTATTAATTAGTTGATGGACACTATAAAAAAAATATAAAATTAAGATATTTTATGAATAAAGTCAACAGTCTGGCATGGGCTTAGATGGTACATTGGCACCATTTAAGCCTGCATGTGTTTCAAATAAGCCCACATCATGATTTGGTTATTATTAGTTAGTTAGTTATTATTGATTTTAAAGAAGTAAAACATCAATATATGTATTCAGTGACACAGAAGGGTTTTAAAAATTAATTTTACTAATGTTTGCTAACGCTCATCACCTGTACTAATATAATTTAACCCCAGCCACACAGAACCTGTAAAGACTCTACAAAGAAAGACTACGTCTAACCACGTTTAGATCACATCACCTCACATTTTTCCTTCTTTTATTTTACATTTAGCCTATGTAACAATATAGTCTCTTGTTTACAGTCTACTTAAAGACACTCTGAAATCTTGCCCTCTACCACTGAATTGACAAAGGTTTCCCGTCCCTGATGAGCATCAACTCTGATCTTGGCCTTTGTGCACTCCCAAAAATGTTTTCTGTCCACTCCAATCTGTTTTACTAGAACAAACTTTTTTTTTTTTTAACTGTGCCCTCATTGTACAGTAAAGGTGACATGAATGTATGATTTTTATATTGTCAAACATAAGCAGACCCATTATATAATGGTGCTACACAGTGTGTAATTTGTAGGTCTAAATATCTAAATATAGTTGTAAATTAAGTAGTAAGGTAAGGTAAAAGGTTAGTAAGGTAAAAGCACAAAAAGAACTTATCATTAAACACCTTCACTCAGAAAAATGATCAAAGTTTGTAATTAAAGGGATTCCTCCTGGGGCTTAAATGGTTCCTCAGTGAGTAATGGTGAAAAACGACAATGTTTTTCTTTAAAAATGTAAGATATCTTTACAAAGACATGCATGAAGCTTAAATAAATTGTGGACTAAGCATCATAGTAATTTTTCGTTATGCCCACTTTAAGAAATGTTACCTTTTTTCATTCAAGTTTAGCTTGTGTTGACTGTGGTTTGCATGTGTTTTGTGGCACTGTACCATTTAATGCCATCTTTAAAAAGTTAATTCATGAAAATAATCTGCTCTGCAAAACAATTTATGATGCATTTATTTGTACATTGATGCAAAATGAATCATAAAACATTTATTGTTTGCAGTTCAGATGCTTAATTTTTCAGCAGTCCATCTTTCAGTAAGGCTAATAGTTTGACCTTGAGATTAGCTTTGTGTGCAAGCCAATAAAACTCATCTTTCCATTTAAAGACAAATTATATAAAATGATAACATGCTATTTGTTCATACACAAAAAAACAATACATTATCTCTTATTTGACATAATATCAAAGTACTTGTAGAAGTGGCTAAAAATTGCATAAATGTGTTGATTTCTGAAGGGTCCCAAAACACCAAAGTTTTAGGGGCTCTTTGCATGAGATACCCTGAGACAGCATGCACATTAGTGGGGCTAACTCAACATTGCCAAATGTGACTGGTATGCAATAACAAATGTCAGGGAATTAACAAATCACTGGATTGGTTAAAATAATGAGCAGCATAAAATATGATTTTCCCTTTTTTTAATTTGACTTCAAAGTTGAAAGTGGGCTTAATGGGTACACTTACCCTATATAAAACAGAAATGTACATAACTTTCCCAGCCCGGAAATCACAATTTTACAGATTCTCCATTTTAAGACAACATGAAATTTATAACTATATAAGCCAATTAACAATTTAATAAAACAGTAAACCTTTATTAAGTCTTTGTGTTACAGTGATTATGTCACGGCGAAGGGCTAGGTTTTCTTTGACACTGTGGATAGTTATTTTTGTATTTTTTTTTTTTTTAAGTATTTAAAATATTCACAACTTTGTTTTGTAATCATGCATGTATAAGTTTGTCACAGTATGACTGAAAGTACAATAAAAATCAAACAACTTTATTGTGTCCTTTTCTGACACTCAGAACAGAGCAAACTATCACCCGGGTAGTCGTGCGGCACACAGATAGGACACATCAGTCACAGAATGATCTTACCAGACCTTTATTCATACAGTCAAAAAAAAAAATAATAATAAAAATAATAATAGATCACTTCAAATGACACTTCTGCCCACTAAAAAATATGCAGGTAGTAACAGGTGCTGCTGGCATATTCTCAACATCCACTAGAAAGTCATGAATACATTAGTAAAAAGAAGACTGTGGAAACAGGAAAAGTAACCATTATTCTTAAGAAAAGAAAGAATCAGTTTATAATGATAATTGTATCCTTATTGTATATTTAAGATAACCAAGCAATAACATGATCAGGAATTATATCAGATAAATAAAGTGCCTTTAGTTCGTTGTAGTGTCGCCATCATTTCACTGCAGCGAATGAGAAAACCAACAAGAATCACATCGAGCCGGTTAACACGAAGCTGATGAGCACTGTAAACATGAAGGCCGCTGTGGCGAAGTACCATGATTCCACATTCAAACATAAATGAAGGCATGCGATTCATGAATAAATACAATCAATCGAAAGTTGAGCCACATGAAATAAATGAACAAAGTTATGAAGCACAAAACCTGCTCAAACTCATCTCGCTCATCAGACATTACTACATCGAGACGGTAGGGAAGAGTGAACAATTCCTATGACTGACTTGTATTTTAGTACATTAAAATAGAAAACTCAGAGAGGGAATGTTGGCTTTATGGACAATGTGATGGACCCGAATTTAGTAAAACATTTAGCACATACATTTTCAGTAACATCAAACAAGATCCGTTAGTGTGCGTTTCTAATGGCTTCAGTGGTTAAGGCTTTGGGACTTTGGGAGACTAGTTTTTTTTTTTTTTGTAATCATAGATCCTCTAGAAACGTACATTTTTGTTTCACGTACATAAAACATACACTTCTGAAATGTTCCTTGGTGGATTCCTGTACATATATAAAGCCCAATACTGTGCTGAACCTCATTTTTCTATCAGTGCAATTTAGTCCGAGATTAAACAGGTGACGCGTGACGTATCACAAATTCTAAAAACTTGAAAGTGAGTTTTATATATTGATTGGAATTTCATAGGTCTAAGTGGATGTTAACAGTAACTTGCTTAAAACGTGTATTTGCTTTCCAATAATATCAAATATCAATTGCAGTAATTCACACATAACAGACGTCATGCAGATACAGAACTTTAAGCTGACTGTCTGACATTTCACAAATGCAAAAATATGTATGCAACATAATGAGTGGTGCACATGAAAAAGTGTAGCAGTGAGAAGGGCTGGGCGATATATTTAATATTCACTATACATTTATGATGACTTCAGTCCAGTTTTAATTTGGCCTCTGAACAGCTAATTAGACATGTTCACAGTCTAACATACAGTACGAGAGCATTACGACGGAGATGTTTTAATAGCACCGCATTTAAACTTAAGCTGGAATAACAGCATTAGAGTGATTAAGATGTACAATATTTTGAAGACTGGTTTCTAAACTTCCTTTACATTTAAGGGTTAAAATGCTTCAGTAAAAATAGAAAAATTCATCTGTTTATCTAGAGAAAACAGTGTGAAAACAAATATTTTATATTTTACCATTTAAAATAACTGCTTACTATATGAATATATTTAAAAATGTAGTTCATTCCTGTGATCAAAGCAACATTTTTAGCTTCATTTCTCCATTCTTCAGTGTCACATCAATCTATTATGCAGATTTGCTGTTAAAGAACCTTTTTTGTATTATTATTATCAATATTTAAAACAGTTGAGTACATTTATTTCAGGATTCTTTGATGAATTGAAAGTTCCAAAGATCAGCATCTATCTATAACTATACAATACAACACACATATACATATATATACATATACATATTCATATTCAATATTCAATATTCAGATAGAGAGCAGTTATTTTAAATAGTAAAAATATTTCAAATTTTTGCTATTTTTGCTGTACTTTGGACCAAATAAATGCAGGCATGGTGAGCAGAAGAGACTTCTTTAAACCATTAGTAATCCTACTGTTCAAATACTTTTGACTGGTAGTGTATATTCATAAAGGTTTAATAAAATCAAGATGTAATTTTCAGCAGCTGTATCGCCCAGCCCTAGTATGCTGTTTTATGCTAAAATATCTGGACGGTGTTGCCAGTCATCAGCAACTAAAAAAAAAAAAAAAAAAAAAAAAAAAAATTAACTTTCTCCCAAAAGAATATGTTTCTATTATCCTGTCTCTTGCATTTGGTATTGTGTTAACAGAGTTTCAGACAGAGGGTGTTGACTTCATCCAAAATATTTAAAAATTGACCTGTTCAACCATTTACCAACACTATTTACATTTCTTACAGGTACGATGAGTTTAGAAACATTTTGGCACTGTGTTAAATGTTATGAATTTAAGTAAGTCATTACTTTACTACATTTTTCATACAAAAATACCTATAAGAACATGTGGATTAAAATTTGCGACAACGTTCATATAAGAAACAACAAATGAGCATTACTTTTAAGGGAAGATTGTGATAGCAAATGATGCATCTCCATCAATACTAACATATTGCACAAACGATCAACAGTCCAAATGCACAAATGGTGTGTTAGAAATCGTATTTTTTTCTGTTGTCTGTAATCTTATTCGAGAAAATTACCCTGCTGTGTACCACATGAAATAATGCACATCTGAAATATTTGACTGTGATAAAATATATTTGCTTTTCATTAAATTTTGAGCCACAATTTTTGTTAAAATGTGAGGAAGGGCAGTGTCCAAAAGATTTACTCGTCAATACGCGTACAAAAATAGCTCAACTGACCTCCAATTTACCGTCACGAGGGTTGCTTTTGACTTTTAGGACCAGTCAAGTCGTATTATATTTTATTCTTTTTGCAACTGTGTTTGTTGCTGCTAGTGTCGTAAGCAGTGTCAGCCAGCAGAGGGCGCCAGCAGCCTACAGCAGGAGTCCATGACATGATGAAACACACATTATGACAGATCTGCTCTGGATCACGCACGTTCAGAGCGGACACGGGACTTTTCTTGAACTCTAGTTAGCGCTAACGAAGCCTCGTATCGCCTGCGGCTCATCAATTCCCCACAAGGCATACCGTGAATCGAAGACATTCTACAGCAGTCTGCAGCTACCGAACGGGTTTTTCGTTTTCTTGGTCCTCTGCTTGTTTGGTCGCAGGTTTATGACCTCGCGCCCGTTCAGATCGCTGGCGTTCTGGTTGGGATGACTGCCACCGGTAGTGTTGAAAACACCTGAACAACAACAACAACAAAAAAGTGAAGTCACACTAAAGCTAAATAAACACTGGCAGTGTTGTGATAAAAATAAAATAAATACATAAATGTGATGTGATCTAAGAAAACCCAACACATGGTGAAATTGTACTTTTTTTTTTTTTTTTTTTTTTTTTTACAAAGGGTTCAAGCCCTTTCCAAAACTGTTTTTATTTTGTCTATAGTTTGAACACAACTAAAGTTATGGCTCTTAAGTTGGCTGATCATCTGATCCTTCATGTCTGGATGGGAAATAGTCCATTATAATATTGTTTAGGGCTCTATTTTTCGAATTTCCTGAAAACGTCCCAGCGCGACATCCGACGGGTTGCATCACACATATAACGGAGCGTCTTGTTGGCAGAGGCTATTTACACTAACTCCGCCCACCAACGTGTGATTGGGCTAGTCAACACTGCAAAAGATGATAGTTAAACATCAGCTCCAGTGGCACAGATGGTAAAGCACATGCTAAAAAATGGCTTAAAGTCAGTTAAAGTCGGTCTTTTTCTGTAGTGTGTCAGTAGGAAATATCAGATTACATTTCCAAACATTCATTTTGCCATTAATCGTAATAATCCAGTGAGATTTTTGTTTGCACAAGGAGTCTGACAACAGCGAGTGCTCTGCACAGAGATCTGATCTCATCATCATCCAGTCTGTCTCTGGAATGACATGAAGAAACAGAACAAACTCAGACAGACTAAATCCAGAAGAACTGTGACAAAGTCTCCAGGATGCTTCAAGAAACCTGCCTGCAAAGCTGCAGCACTGTTAAAAGTTTTAGGCACTTGTGTAAAAATGCTGTAAAATGAGGATGCTGTCATAAATAGATTTTCTTTATCAATTACCTTCTATTGACTAAATGAAATCAACATTTGGTGTGACCATTCTTTGCGTTTTCAGCAGCTTTTGCCCTAGGTGCACTTGCGCAAAATTTTTCAGGTAGCTTTGCAGGTAGGTCTCTTGAAGCATCTTGGAGACGTTGCCACAGTTCTTCTGGATTTACTCTGTTTCAGTTTGTTCTGTGTCTTCATGTCATTCCAGGAAGACTGGATGATGATGAGATTAGATCTGTTGTCACACTCCTTGTGCAAACAAAAATCTCACTAGATTAATACAATTAATGGCAAACAGAATGTTTGGAAATGTAAACCGATATTTTTTACTGACACACTACAGCAAAAGATAGAAATAACTTACTTTAAACCATTTTTTAGCTGGTGAAAATACTAGTGGCCTAAAACTTTTGCACAGTACTGTATATTTAAGCTTTTTAAAATTTCTAATTAAAACAACAGAATAAGAACAAGTAGAATAAGTTACCAAACAAATTAAATCAGTATAGAGACAGCACAGAAGAACACAAAAGTGTCTTGTAGGTGTATTTTCCAAAGTTTAACGAGGCTCAGAGGTGGCATGAGTGCAATCAAATTCATTCATTTATGTTGAGATTAGTGTTTTAAATACAGAAATATTAAATGATTTAACTGAAAAGATGCTGAAAAATGGAGCTAAATCTGCCAGTAGGTGGCGGCAAGTCACTGATTTAATTACTGAATCATATAATTCGTTCGAACGGCTATTTTATTTTAGGAATAAAGCAAGTGACTGTCTTTATGAATGGGAAATTAAATCATTGACTCACTAGATTTGTTTTAAAACACACATTCATAAACGAAACACTGCTGTGTTTGAATAGAGATGCACAGCGGCTCAGTTGACTTGTTTCAGACAATGTAAGTCACTTAATAAAAGCTTCTTGTTTATTCAACTGTTGTTTTAAATCAATATCTCATTTACAAACTCCCTTAAAAATCATTAAAAGCTGTCACTCATCACTCAAGTTCTATTATAATCAACAAAGCTGTCTACACGGCACAGTGAATCTCTTATTTACACTCTCTCTACACTTTGTTTATGAAAGGATTGTGAGATATGTGTGTGATACATTACTCAATGCTGCAAAAACATGTAGAAACCTCTGAAGTTCCCCTCAGCGCAAACACAAATATGCTGATCGCATCAGGCGCACATGGTGCTCCTAAATATTTTTCAGTAGTTTTCAGTCACATTGTTATTTTCACTTTGTGTAAATAGTATCTAATTGCTGTTTTTACTTAATATAAATAGAATCTATCACTATTTAAACTTGTAAGTAGCTGCTGCCTAAATATAATGTCATCACTAATAATCAAATAGCAATAATGCTGTGAAAAATCCATAACTGCACCTGTCTGGAAACTAAAAGCCCTTTTTGTTTACTGCTTGTAATGCATTTCTTTGTTTCTCTTTATTCCTCTTGTCCTTCTTATAGTAATTTAATAAAAAAGAACAAATAAAGTTTGTAGTCTTTAATTAATAAGAAATGTGGATCAAGACTTGTTTTGGAACTGAGATCTCCTGGGATTTCTAAAGATTCCCATCCACAGAAATAAATAAATAAATAAAAATCGTACCTATTTTATTGCTGGATGTGTGAACAACCTCCGTCTCCTCTGCTGACTGTTGCTTGAGTCGTTGCAGATATTTGTCAGCTAGATACTTAAAAACTACATTAAAAAACGCGTATCAAATTAGTTATTTTACAGTTGAGCACAAATCAGTATTTTTTAAACTGAAATGCTTTATCTCTCACCTTCATTGACGTTCAGATCTTCTTTCACTGACGTCCGATAGAATCTTAACTTCAACCTCTTAGCGAGACCTTCAGCTTCTTCACTGAAGCAATGACGCAGGAGGTTTGTCATCAGTGCATAGAGTCACTAAAACTGTGCATTAAAGAGCATTACTGAACTCTGACTGGTTTAAATCTTACTTTTTGATAACCGTGTCGTCCAGTAGATCGATTTTGTTCTGCACCAGGACGGTGGGAATGTCCCCGACCTCAATCTCCACTTTCTCCCTCCAGCTGCTGATGGCCTCAAAGGATTCTCTGTCGGTGGTGGAGAAGACCAGCACACAGGCCTGAGCACCTGCAGGACCAAACACACGTCTCAAACCCATTCAAGCCTCGAACCTCGCAGCCAAACACCCGCCCACAGCTGAAGAAAAAGATAGCAGCATTTCTAACAGTCTCACCTCTGTAATAGGCTTTGGTGATCGCATCAAACTCCTCCTGTCCTGCCGTGTCCCACAACATCAGCCTGACGTCCTCGCCATTAACTCTGAAACACGTGCAAACAAACGTAAAACCGTTACATGCACTGGGCGAATATCTAAAAGATGCTGAATTACAATAAATAATTGGGTCAACCTCAAACAAAAATGGTAAAATAATTTTCCAGAATCCGTTGGGGCCACCCAAAAGGGTAGAGCTGCAATTCAGATCTGCTTTCATTCTCGGTTTGACTAAGCATTGAAACAGATAAAGCCACCGACAGCTCGTTTGTTCCTTGTTTCGTTTTGCATGTACAAACAGTAAACCGCAAAGATTTTCTCTGGCATTCACTGCCGATAACACATCGCACATTACATCGGAAAGAGACTGCGATCCAGGAACTACTGCTAAAAAAGCAAGAGGATCTTCTTTTCCCGAGGGGTTGCCTGAGCGTCACCACATGTTATTCGTCATAACCCATATTTAAACGGAAACAGGAAGTTTCTTTACTGGCATTTACTCCAAGTTGTGAATGATTCAGGTTTGATGCTTAAAATATTGTACCTACTGTGTAGTCAGTGCTGGGTACTAGTAACTGATTACATGTAGTCTGGATTACGTAATCAGATTCTAAAAGTACTTGTCATTCAGAGTATTGTGACCCTGGACCACAAAACCAGTCATAAGGGTCAAATTTTTGAAATTGAGACTTGAATAAATAATAAATATATAAATAATAGCTATGAATGAATAAATAAGCTTTCCATGATGTATAGTTTGTTAGGATAGGACAATATTTGGCCGAGATACAACTATTTGAAAATCTGGAATCTGAAAAGAAATTAAATCAAAATATGAAGAAAATCACCTTTAAAGTTGTCTAAATGAAGTTCTTAGCAATGCATATTACTAATCAAAAATTAAGTTTTGATATATTTACAGTAGGAAATATCTTCATGGAACATGACCTTTACTTAATATCCTAATGTTTTGTTTTTTGCATAAAAGAAAAATTGATCATTTTGACCCATACAATGTTTTTTTTTGGCTAATGCTACAACTATACCTGTGCTACTTAAGACTGGTTTTGTGGACCAAGGTCACAAAATACATTTAAAAATGATCATACATATTGTGTTCTGGACAAAAACCATTTCAAACCTAGAAGACTTTGGATGCGTATCCAAAGTCTTCTAGGTTTGAAATGGTTTTTGGTGTTGTTTCTGTGTTTATTAATGTTTGTTAATGTAAAGGACATTCCTAAATGTTTTTGTGAGTCAAACTCCTTAAAATAAAGAGTTTAGTTAATATTTCAATAATTTTTATTTTTATCAACTCACTGCAGTTTGGGAAACCCTGGTGTAACGTGATGTTTAATGCGTTTTGGTCACACTTTATTTTGGGGTGTCCTTGTTACAGTGTAACTATACATTTAAGTACTGAGTAATAATAATTCACT
Organism: Labeo rohita; assembly: GCF_022985175.1. NCBI lineage: Eukaryota > Metazoa > Chordata > Actinopteri > Cypriniformes > Cyprinidae > Labeo > Labeo rohita. The sequence continues at coordinate 1,876,735 of NC_066881.1, read as the reverse complement.
ACATGCACTTACTATATGGTTAGGTTTGTTTTGGAAGTGGACTTCACCTTATATGACCAAATATGAATTCCAACAAAAAGTTTCTGTTTTAATGGTGAAAGAGTGCAAGGTAATATGAAATGTAGCTAAACGTCATATTTGACTCTTGTTTTACAATTTTAATTGACTCACAGTATCATTTACTTTATCGTTTATGTATCAATTATGACGCAATTAAGATGCAACAAAAAACATGAATGGAGCTGATTCGGCATATTATGCATAAAATAAGGTCAGCACTTAATGCGTGCATATTTTAAAATACAAAAAGCATTATTTGCAAATAGTTAAAATTGATTTCTTTACAATAAAATTATTTTTGACTGTTCTTCTTTATTTTTTTAACTCCCTTCAAATTTGTTAATTATTTAATTTCTTTAGATCACAAAAAAAAAAAAAGTGGTTTGGTTCCCCAAAATGTTCAAGATAGCCTTGCCTATTGGCTTATATAAAATGTCTTGATTAACAGCCAGAGATTTAAAAAAACAAAAACAAAAAAAAAAAAAAAAAAAAAAAACACATTTGATATCACTTCTGGTTCATTTGTAAATCTGTCAAATGACGATGAAGGTCAGTGCATTGGTTTGTGGGATGCATAACATAACCCAGGTGGTGCACTCATTGCACAAATGCAGTAGGTCATTCTGGTATCCGACACAGAAAGCGTGCATACCGTGCACAGTTCACATACTGCAAAAATACTTTGCTTTAGTAATGACAGCATGCGATTACAAATATCATCATGGATTATTCTGTTTCTAAAGAAATACTTTTCTTCTTCCAGGTAAAAGGGGTAAAAATAGCATTTTAAGAAACTGAGCAACAAAGACATGCAGCCAGCCTTAATGCGGCCCATCTGCAAATGACTGCCGAGCAATAAGGTTCAAACATAGAAACCAAAGAGCGCAGACAAAAGAAAACCCATAAAAGCATTTCAAAGTGACCTGACTGAGGTTTAAAAAGTATGCTTACATGATCTGTCTTTCCAGAAAGTCAACCCCGATGGTCTTTTTGTAGTCTTTCGTGAAGATGCCCTTGCAGTATCGCTGGATCATACTGGACTTCCCGACCGCACCGTTCCCCACCACCACCACCTTGATGGCCACTTCCATGTCCTCCTCCAGCATGGCTGCAATGTGCCTGCTTTTTTTACGTCACTTCGGCCGGGCTTACTGCTGCTGTTGGATCTTCTCAACTCTAGCCTGTTGTAGGATAGCAACTGATAGATCAGTCATAATCCCACACATTATGACACATCAGGTGTCACTTCAATGTACAGAAGCACATCTTCACCACATCTGTTGGCAGGATGCAAAAAAAGACGCATCATTTTTTATTCCTGCATCATGAGTAGATGTGATGTATTAGTCTCTGAGTGTTTTGGGTCAGTTTCCATTGAGTCATTCACCATGGCTGGGTTCCCACATCATGCTGTTTCTTGCATGGTTGATTTACAACTGCATTTTTGTAACAAATAACCCCATTTGACCAAAATTCTGTATGTGTGCCTGGATTTTACTTTATTTGCAATTCCTGTTATTCTCAGGGGTGATTGTGAGTAATATAATCCAAAAGACATATTGTTTAAACCAGTATAAATTGTTGAAGGAAGTGCAACAAATACTACTTTAATAACATACTACAGATTAAACATTAAAACTTTAATTATATATATATATATATATATATATATATATATATATATATATTTTTTTTTTTTTTTTTAATTACAGTAATGATAGATAGATGATAGATAGATTAATAGACAGACACACAAATAAATAAAAAAGATAATAATAATATAAAAATAAAATAAAATAAAAAGGATTCCTTTTTATAAGCAAAGTGGAAGTTCTCTTTTTCTTTTGGTTTTGGGGGAAAACAGAGATGTTTTTGAGAGGTCGCATGAGATTTACCCATAAAGCCCCAGCTTTTACCCTCAAAATAACTTGGTTGCAATTCAACACTGCATTCAATAATTGCTGAACTGCTGTTAATATAGTCACGGTAATAAAACCAGCGTGATAATCTTGCCAATTTCATCAATTGTGAAATAAATTCAATTTTAGCTGTAAAGTAGCTCTACTGAAGATAATAGCGTCATTATGCAGCTCAATTCAGTTCAATAACAGGGTGAATGTTGCAAAGTTCATTAGTTATGAAATGAACTCAGTTCAACTATAAAGCAGCTCTACAGCAGCTGACACTGTCATTATTCAGCTCCTGTCAGCTCAGTGTTTGATTCAGATCAATAACTGTGTAAAGTCTGTCAAATCTGAATCAATTTCATCTGTAAACAGAAGACAGCAGTGTTGTTACTGAACTCAAGTCAGTTCAACACTGATGTTGCAAAGTTGTGAAAATGAATTTGCAGCAGCTTTACAGAAGACTTTTTCCCCTCCAGCAGGAGTCTTGAACGTGAACACAAAAATGCAATCCAAGAATGCTGGATAGATAGCAGCGAGACAGTAGCGCCTACATATTAGGTTACGTTACCGAGGCCTCCCGCGTTTCTGCTGGGTAACTAAATACAGCAGCCAACCTGAGATAACAATAACACGCATGAGACCGTCACAGCTGCACTCGCTGTCTCCATAGGATCTGCCATCATAAAATAAACTCACGAAAATGCTGCTGCCTAAAATTAGACTCAAATCAAAATCAGATCTTTCAGATTATTAGCCAATTTCGAAATTATTTTTATTTTCCTAATTATTTAATTCATAAAATGTTTTTAATGCATTATTACTGTTAATAGAATACTTTTTAAATTCAATATTTTTTTTTATTACTGAACGTTTTTATATATTATTTTCATTTGACTTCTTCATTTATAGATCAATGTAAACCAATCTATTTTTTAAAAATATGTTAAGAAAGCATTTCACTGACACGATTAGATTTCCTTCCTTCCGTTTGGTTCGGTTTTTAGAACAAAAGCCGGATCACAGCGTTCTTTCTTGACAGGTGTTTATGAGGTCTGTCTGTCTGAAGGAGCGCCTGCGTTACTGCCATGGCACTGAGATCCACGTAACCAAGGAAGTCGGTGTGATATACAGAGCGCAGTCAGTCACTCAGCGGGGCTTTATTTGGCAGCCGGGCAGAAAACACATGGATCACTCAAAGACAAATGTACGAAATGCTCTGAGCACCGAAACTTCAAGGAATCCTGTCTGCTTGTTTAAAGCAGCTGTTCGTGCTCAAATTACACATATCACACAACGTCTCACACAGGATTTCATGTGTTGCAGTCAGTCCATTTAAGGGAAAGTAACAAACAAACAATGGAGGGCTCTAAGGTTCAAAGTACCATGGTATTATCTGTATCCATCACCATATTTTTGCATGGGTCACTGTCATTGCAAAAAGTACAGTTTACCAACTTCATTTACCATAGTATTAGATGCTACACCAAATTACTTCAAATAACTCCAAGAAACCACCATTGTTTTAAACTTAGTTCTTGTGAGACATTAAGTAGTAATATTAACAACTTAGTTACTTACATAAGGTTAGGGTTTGATTTAGGGTTAACTGCTGGTAGTTAAGCACAGCTTTTATCAATACAGTAAGTAGATGTAACAAGGACAGTCTAAAATACAGTGTTACCGAGAACCGCACTGTGGTGACACAGTTATAGATGAGATAGTAACAGCATGAGGAGGATTACCATAGTATTTGGATGGTACTCCAGTGTACTTGAAATAATACCATGGCACTTTATGTTAGTGACAAAAGCGATGTGTGTAAGATCGTGGCGGTGTCTCACCTGCATTGGCGTTACCAGGTTACATTGTTTTCTCTTTGAAGATCCGACGCGGGAATAATCATGAACGCCCGACGTCCAGATGATCACCCAGACACACAGCTCTAGTGATTTATCAGTCCAAACACATCTGCTGAATGTAAATATAAGCCAGCAGCTGTACGGAGAGAGCTTTTTGCGTTTTCACAGTTTATCGAAGGAGTGGCCTCCTCCTCCTCCTCATGCACTGCTCTCCTTTACCGCTTTCTCCTTCTCTGTGCTGCACAGACTAACGATCCCGCTCCAGCCTGGATACTCCAGAGTCAAACGGGCTCCGAGGGAGCAAATGTCTACGGAAACAGCAGCGTCTTAACGTGCTTTACGGGCATTCGCGACTGTGCGTGTCTGATCCGTTGAGCGGCGGGGCCGCGGCAGCAGCGTGAAGAGCGCGACCACTCAGAGCGGTCTGTCGCCCACCACACAGACCCTTTTCATAATAAAAGTCTCTCTTGACTTTTCAGAACTTCAGCACGACGCGAAGTGAGATCAGCCAACTTAGACATTTTGTTGCTAAATTTAGCAACTTTTTTTCTTGCAGAAGCACCTAGCAACAAATTTATTTTTAACATTTATTTGGCAATTTTAGCAACTTTTGATAAGTGACTTAAATGATAAAAAAAAGGCACACAATTTCCATTTAAACTACACAAAATGAGGAAACCAAATATGCATAGCAGTTGCCTAGCACACATCATGTGAATTACGTTAGCTGCTATTTGCAATAATTGTTAATTTATGATACACCCTAGCTTGTACCTGCGATTGTTGATCAGTTCACTGTAAGAAAAATACTGAGAAAAATATAAACGGTACTAGTAATTTTTCAGGACATTATGTGTTACCCGTTATCCGTTGTAACCTGTAACCCGAAAAAAAAAAATCAATACGGAAAAATCCTTCATATTAACATAGTAGATTGTGCCCTATTTTTACAGACTTTTACAGAGCGTAGCGTAATAACTACCAATACACTGCTTAAAACTAGAATTGTATAGAATGTGTAGTTGTACAAGTTTATATATATATATATATATATATATATATATATATATATTGTAATGGATGGTTCAAAAATGTGTATGTGTTCAATATGTGCTCAATAATTCAATGTTGTAAAAATATTCCTTATATTTTAATATTCTATAATGTATTTATATTGTATTTTATGAACAAATCTAAATTAACACACACATACATACATATATATGTAAAATTTATTTTTAGAAATTTTTCCCTATTAAAAAAAAATATTCTCAACAAAATGATAAAATTGTTTTTTTAGGAAGTCACATATGATGGTCTCAGACAATCAGCTGAATTTCAATACAGAACGATGCAATACGAGGAGCAAGTTAAATTCATTATTTTGTCTAAAACTACATACTGCTGTTGGTTGATATTTGAATGTTTTATTGGGGAAAGTTCAAACAAGCAATGCATTCTTTACACCTCATAACACTGTTGAAATTTCTTATAGTTTGCAAGTATATAGGAAATATTAAATGTATTTACCTACAAATGTCAGCTTGTAAACTGTTCTGCCAACCAGTACATACATATTAAGATGTTTCTAAGTTAACAAATCAAGTGACCACTAGCTGAGCGGAGTAAGGAGCCAGTTCTCCTCCAAACTGTGTTCATTCAGTGCCAGAGAGCTGTAATCAACAGCTCAAGTAATTAAGCAGCCAGTCAATTAATTTATTGTGATTAAAATATCTTACAACTAAATATAGCAAAGCACATGAATATTAAACAGACATTATATACAGATATAAAGTAATAAAAAACTATTAGAAAAGAAAAAAATAGTGCAAAGTGCAGAAACCTGACACACACATATAAAATCATCAAACTTGTAAATTATGGCACCAGCAGCTGTGAAGCCATGAGTGCATTTTTTCTGGAAATACCCATACTGATTCATATTGTATGTGATTTCAGATAAAACAGCTTCTGCTAAACTGCAACAATGCAAATGAGAATATGGTTAGTAAATCTTTGGACTGAGGACAAATTTTGTATTAGCCTTTTTGTAGTCATCTTTTCTGGTCAGTGTAGAGACTCCTATATTCTTGATTCTTAATCAGTTTTGACTAAGTGCAAATTTGCTTCATTTTCCAAGGAGCATAAATCTTTAAGATTAGAAGAATTTTATAGAAGCATTTCAAGTAAAAAAGTGCATACATTTTTTAAAAAGTCACATTAATAATGTCATACCACATATATATTTTCCCCCTTGAACTTACATCTTATTACGGGTGGGCGATCGGATGATTTTATCGTGATCTATGTTTACAATCTCAAGCGAATCAATAATGTTACAGCAAGAACTGCCTACTACATGACTGTAACTCGTCTCTATTACTTTCATGCGTGCTGAGATATTTTAAAAGACAATTCAATGTGAGCTAACAGTAGTAGTGCAATGAATGAAATGTTAGTTTTAGTTTCAATTTTAATCAAATGATCTATTGTGCCACATGCAGTTCTCATCATTTAAAGTGGTGCGTTTTCACCAGTCCTTAAAAGCTTAACACCCAAATTAGTCAAATAATGTAATGTGCCTGTTTTGAAAGGCAGTCTACGGCATGCTTTGTTTTTAGAAAAGTACATAAAACTGCGACAGAAACTGTTCCTCAGGTGCATTCTGAACATTCACGAACAAGCTAAGTTAGCTTGGGGTTACATATAAACAAAGAATGTCAAAATGTCATTTTTACATAAAGACAGTCAGTTATGTGTTGAATGAACATAAACAATTGGAAAAAAAAATCGGATGTGTGTCAGTATATTAGATTCTGTCTTAAAGAAACAGCAGCCTAATAAACCTGCTGCTGTCTGTGTCATTATTGTTAATGAAACAACAAAAAACAGAATATTACTCACTGCTCTTGACTGAATCACTCTATAGCGTTAATAAGAATCAATGTTTATTCAATTTATACAGTGATGCAGTGATTTAAAGTTTACTCAGCGTTTAATGACCATTTTGACAACTGATTGATTAACGTAATACTGAGCAAATAGGTAAGTCAAAGGCTTGTTCCACTCTGGATATTCTTGCTAGTACATTTCGTAATCCAGATTGTGGATCGTGATTTCTCGTTATAAGATTGTGATATGATATTCTGGAAAGATCGCCCACCCCTACATCTTTGCATTTTTCTAAATACTAGAAAGTGACGTTAAAGGAGAAGCCCACTTCCAGAACAACAATTTACAAAAAAATGTATTCACCTCCTTGTCATCCACGACGTTCATGTCTTTCTTTCTTCAGTCGTAAAGAAATTATGTTTTTTGAGGAAAACATTTCAGGATTTTTCTCCATATAATGGACTGATATGGTGCCCCGATTTTGAACTTCCAAAATGCATCTTAAATGTGGCTTCAAACAACCCCAAATGCGGTTGTAAATGATCCCAGCCATTTATTATTTATTATTTTAATAAAAATAATACAATTTATATACTTCTTAATGTCAAACGCTCGTCTTGTTTTACTCTGCCTGAACTGTTTTTGTCCGGTTCATGACAGTTAGTGTATGTGGAAAAGCTCCCATCTCATGTCCTCAACTTCAAAATCATCCTATATCGCTGTTTTACCTTTTTTGTTAAGGGTGTTTGATCTTCTTTGCATGTTCACTTTGCAAAGACTGTGTCGGTACTGCTGTAGTGATGTAGGGTGTTTCTGAAATGAGAGGGAGAAAATACGGTTTTTCGACATACCCTAACTGTCTTGAGCCAGAATACACAGAGTTTAAGGACTGCAAGGCAAGATGAGCGTTTGGGAATAAAAAGTATTTAAATTGTATTTTTTAATGTAAATAACAGATCGTTTCGCTAGATAAGACCCTTCTTCCTTGGCTAGGATCGTTAACAACTGCATTTGGGATCGTTTGAAGCCACATTTAAAACTACATTTTGGAAGCACCATCGGGGCACCATATCAGTCCATTATATGGAGAAAATCCTGAAATGTTTTCCTCAAAAAACTTTACGACTGAAGAAAGAAAGACATGAACATTGTGGATGACAAGGGGGTGAGTAAATTATTTGTAAATTGTTGTTCTGGAAGTGAACCTCTCCTTTAAGAAATGTACCTGAGGTTTTGAGAGTAATGCTGTTCTATTTATACAACCTGTAACATCTTTTCAGCCAGAGAATTGTACAGTTACAAAAAGCATTTGGCAGATATTAATGGTAGCCAACACTACAAATGTAACAGAATAAAGCCCTTGCTAGAAATGTGCATATTGTGACAATCACATGATATATTCAACTTGGCAAAGTTCTCCAGTGTGAAAGCTACAGCTGCTGAAAATCTCATTGGTTAATGGATGCCTACTTCAGAATGCGTTTCAGGAAAAATGATCATTTTCACAACTTTTGGCAGACTGATGGAGTGTCATATTTGCAATTCCCTTGACATCAATTGATTCACATAACTTTCTAAAGCAGCGTAAATACTACACTCTAAGAAAAGTCTGCCCAGTGTACCATTAATATGTGTTAATTGTCTGTAATAAAGTACTGGTAATAAAACATACCGGTTAATTTCTGACAGGTCATTATCCATTTTTCTATAAACATGCACTGTGTAGACACCCTTAATACTGTCACCTATTTTTGTTGTTTTTTGTTTTGAAAATTAAAGGGGTCATCAGATGCCCATTTTCCACAAGTTGATATGATTCTTTAGGGTCTTAATGAAAAGTCTATAATATACTTTGGTTAAAAATTCTCAATAGTTGTGTAAAACCACACCCTTTTTTCCTTGTCAAAATGATCTCTGTAAAATCATCCCATTCTGAGGGGATTGCTCCTTTAAATGCAAATGAGCTCTGCTCGCCCCGCCCCTCTCTTCTCTCTGTGGATTGACAAGCCTGTTTACTTTAGCCGCATTTACCCGCTACACTTGCTAACTAGCACATTATTAGGAAAGGCGATCTTCACACAAACATAGATGGATATATGTAGATCGGGAGGCGCATTCCCTTCACAAACAAAGATGTCGGGAGTAAATGACAACCACTATGTTCATTATTACATCCAGCAACACAACACCTCAATCGCTCAATCGGAGATATTCTTGTCTAATTTACATCCCTGCTCTGGCATCGAAAGAATGGAGGCTGGACTGAGACAGCTCATCTGAGGTAAGACGCTCACGTCTTTCAACTAACTTTCACTTTCACTTATCGTGGGAGCGGCCTCTGTCGATGTGACGCCACAACATGAAAAAGTGTACTTAGCATCCGATGACCCCTTTAACATTTTATTTACACATTCATTTATCATAATGCAAGTTAGTGGGAAACATCACAGCAAAACTAGATCGCTCTCACCATAATCAAACGTTCTGCACTGCGAGAGATGTCACAGAAGCCACGCTGCCTGCAACGTAGACAGCTTTGATTTTCATGGGTGTGACAGTTTTGTCACGGCTGCTGATGAGTGTGTGAAATTGTTATTGAACCAAAAAATAACATCATTACATCAAACGACTTGGTGTGGCCATCTTTCCACAAGACATGGAAAGACTTTCCAGTGTCATTCTTACACGCACTCAGACCTAAAGCACTGGTGGTCGTGGGCCGTATCCCTCAGTAAGGTCCCCAGGACTCATCTCCTGCAGGAACTTGGGACTGTCATAGTCAGACGACCTGCAGAAGCCTTCAGAGTCGTCATCATTCACATCCTCTTCAGAAACCTCTTCAGGTAGATCCACTACAGTGCTATCACCAGTGGGCACAGTAGTGTCTGCTTCGCAGACTTCCTTCATCAAGGGAATTGGCAAAGGATCATAACTTTCTCCTGTCAGTTGAGGTGTGTGTCTCTGAGATGTCATTTGAGAAACATCAGTCAGCTCGGCTTGGGTTGTAGGAGATTGCCCTGGTATAAGGCTCCGCTGCATGTGGAAAAGAGTAAATGGTTAGTCGTGGTGCTGATGATGGTGCTACTAAATCTACAGCACAGTCAACAGCAAGTCACCAGACACATTACAAATACAAAACACTGCTGTAAACTCCTACAGGATAAAATTTTGTCATGATTTACTGATTGTCATATTAAAGTCACATGCATGACTTTATTTTGTGGTTTGCTCTCAAAATGAAAGTGGAAGTCACATGATGTCACTATCATAGGGATATTCCTCAAAATATGAATAATAATATACTTTTTTTTACAATGTAAAAATAAAAAACACAGTGACAAGACTGAAAGACACAGACCAAAACTTCAGGAATTTTGGGAATTTTGGACCATTTCTTGCAGAGCAGCCACACAACGCCCATCATAATAAGGAGCATGATGGTCCCTCCGCCTAGTAAGGCTGAGATTAATCCCGTTTTGTCTACAGAAAAGTCAAGAACAATTTAACAGTTAAACTGATAATGCAGTTAATGAACACAGTTATATTGATAATGCTTTTACCTGTCTCAGCTGTCTGTTGATGGTCACAAACATTTCTGTAGGTATATGAAGGAATACCAGCAATCTTCCCATCAAATATCAACTTCTCACACTGTCCTGCTATGCTCTCATTAAGGTGGATTTCTGCAGTGCACAGCTCATCCTTCACACAACACAAGTATGAAAACTTTTTCTGTGGAAGGACAAAAGAACAGTGATTTTAACCATTCAACATCCTAACATGACTAACATTTGAAGAAGGACATGGTGGAGTCTGTGCGACTGCTTTTCCAACCTCATCATGTGTGACTGTGTACGTAAATTCTTCCTTCAGAATGTCTTGCTTATGAAGTAAAAAAGGGTGCTGAAAGGATGCTTTAATCACATCTTTGTGGACAGATGTATTTACAGCCGGAAAGTCCAAAGAGCCTGGAAAAAGCAAAAGCCAATATTGCTGTAAGAAAATTAAAGAATTCCAACATTAATAAGTATCCAAACAGAAGGATTCAGCAGCAGCGCTTGCAAGAGTTAAAGTTTCAGTGTACTTCATTTTCTTGTAGGCTTTGGTTCTAGGTAAATGAAATACTGGTGCATCAGCCCTAAGGATGCTACTCTTTTGAGCAAATGCGCTAGCCTATAACACATAGCCTTTCAAAGTAAACTCCACTTGATTGAGAGCGTAAACGTAGGCAGTCAACACATAGAAAGCTTCATCTTTGTCCAGTGCCTGCTCTGTTTCTCTCCAGAAGTTATAAACAATAAAAATACCTTTGTACTCTTGTAAAGCTGCAGTTAATCTCTTAACTAGAGGTCAAGTGATGTATCGGTTTTGCCGATTAATCGGCACCGATAGTTGATTGGTGGAACTATCGGTTATCGGCATGGTTTTTGCCGATAGTTCTTTCTGAGTTGGGTCCGTTGCTGGAGCGGCTGAGAAGGTCGTCGTTATACAGTAAAGTCCCTATAGTCTTTGTTATACAGCACGAGGGGCCTCTAGTGGCGGAAATCACTGACAGCACGTGCCGTTTGTTTAGACACGTGACACTGCACGCTGCACAGTGCGGGTCACTTCAAAGGCAGATTTAAAACATCAACAACCCGTTGTGTGACTAAAATATTTTTATATTTTACTTAGATAACCACAAATGTTCTAGAATAGAAGCAGTTAAATTGTGAAAGTACACAATATCTGTATGCATGCAATTTCAATACTGTGGCCTTTGTGTAGATATTTAAAGATGGGCATCTTTAACTTGATTGTTGATGTAATGGTAACACTTTACAATATGAGTCCATTTGTAACATTAAGATTGATAAAAGCAGTAGAATAGAAGTAATGTTCCTTGTTATAGTGTGTTAATCATCAGGTTGTTGATTGTGGCCTGTGGAATGTTGGTCCACTTCTCTGGCTGTGCGAAGCTGCTGGATATTGGCAGGAACTGGAACACGCTGTCATATACACCGATCCAGAGCATCCCAAACATGCTCAATGGGTTACATGTCCGGTGAGAATGCTGGTCATGCAAGAACTGGGATGTTTTCAGCTTTCAGGAATCTACAGATGTACAGAGGGGCCGTGCATTATCATGCTGCATCATGAGGTGATGGTCGTGGATGAATGGCACAACAATGGGCCTCAGGATCTCGTCATGGTATCTCTGTGCATTCAAAATGCCATCAATAAAATGCACCTGTGTTTATTGTCCATAACATATGTCTGCCTATACCATAACCGCACCGCCACCATGGGCCACTTGATCCACAACACTGACTTCAGCAAACAGCATTCCTGCAGTCAGCATGCCAATTGCACGCTCCTTCAAAACTTGTGACATCTGTGGCATTGTGCTGTGTGATAAAACTGCACATTTTTGAGTGGCCTTTTATTGTGGCCAGCCTAAGGCACACCTGTACAATAATCATGCGGTCTAATCAGCATCTTGATATGCCACACCTGTGAGGTGGATGGATTATCACGGGAAAGGAGAAGTGCTCACTAACACAGATTTAGACAGATTTGTGAACAGTATTTGAGAGAAATAGGCCTTTTGTGTACATAGAAAAAGTCTTAGATATTTGAGTTCAGCTCATGAAAAATGGGGGCAAAAAACAAAAGTGTTGCGTTTATTTAATTTTGGTCAGTGTAACTGTAATGATCAATATATAATTAATATTAATAGTTTTATTCATTTACAAAGTATGGTTCAGTAGGCCACTTTTTTTAAATAGTAGAACACTATTTATTTTCCGTTCAGTATCCATTTTAAAAGGGGTGCATGCGTGTCGACCTGTGCGTGCATCGTACACCATGCGATTTTTGTAACCGTGCGTACTAAGTATGTGCGTACTATTCTGGAGGATAAATTTGCGTCACACGCACTGTACGCCGACCCTCCTGTACGTAAACCAAAGTATACTTTTGGGCTTAAGCACGAACTCATAATGCAGTGCTTTTCGGAGAATAAATGCAGTAAAGAAAGGACCCATCAGGCAAAAAATAATGATGCCATCATTGTCTGCTGAACAACAACTCAATGCAGCACTTAGCAACTACTTACTTTTTAAGAAATGTAGGGTTGAATTCTACAAAAACTATATTACAATTAAGGCTAATTAAAAGTTTGAATTGAGTCTGTACACTAAGTGCTTTGGGCTGAATAAACTGCACATGTTTTAAAGGAAGTAATCCCTATCATGTCTGAGAAATATTGAGAGTGTTTCATAGTGTTTAAAAAAAACTGTATCTATATGATGAAGTTATACTCAGAAAACATACATTTATGTTTGTTCTTATCAAAAAAGTCTTTGCTGTAGGTGAATTTATATGAGACGCTTTCCGATTTCTCTGGCCCGTCATGTGCCGTCACAGAAACAATGTAGTCGTCACCCGCATCTCTGCTGTAGTTGCTGATATCAAGGTACGTCTGGGAAGTGTCAACTGTTTGGGAATCACTGAAGATAAACAGATAGATTAAGGAATGTGATTGTGATTAAGCAATGTCACATTTTCTGTAACAGTATTTTTTGATCAGCTGCTTTTGACACACACATACCTCACATAAGGATCGATGTTTACACTGAATTTCAGCTGTTCAGTCGGGTTACTGTAGTTCCAGTACAGCACATTCACAAAGTTGTGACAAACAAGACTGACATTTGTTGGAGAAGGTACTGTAGAAAAAAAAAAATCTTGGTTAGACTCAGATTTAGTCTATTAGTAATAATCTTATTATTACAAACTCAAAGCTCATGAGAATAACAAATCCTTCCAGTATTGCTCAATGGCTACAGAAATGTTACAGCATTTTTAAAGCAGACGTCATCTGCCTAAAAAAAACGCGATCATGGAATTTTGGTAGACTAATACATGGCTGTTACACCCCTGTGGACTGTTTATGTTGGTTTCTCCCTCTTGTGCCCATACTTGGTTCTTCTTGCCCTCCTTGTGTCTTGATTAGTTAACTCTTTTAACTGTTTAACTCTGCTTTAACTATTTGTGTATCATTAGCCACCCTTTATAAGTTGTTTCAGTTCTATGCTTCATGCCCTGACTCGTCAATTCACACGTGTTTTTCGGCCTGTCTGTATCATCATTGTGGATTATATTGAAGACTTTTGGATTTCACCTTCATCCTTGTGCGAGTTCATCTGTTTTACATGTGTTGTGACAATGGCTGAATCCATTATCAAAATACAGTATACAATGGTTAAAATGAGTGAGGAAAATGAATATAAATATATATATATTTTTTTTAAAAAAATTGGACTAGTCACATTGAATAGGGAAGGAAATGCATCAAACAAGTGTCCAGCATACAAGGAAACCTCTTCACTAACCCCTAAAACCCCAGTCTGAACAGAGTGAGAAACCGGCTGGAATCATCAAATTTTGGAAAAGTTCCCCACCTGACCTCCTCAGATTTGTCTGAAAAAAATCTATGTGATGGGTAATATGCCAAATAGATCATATACAAAATTTCACAAAAAATCTGTAAAAAAGTTTGTTTTTTACCCCGTTTTGGTGTCACAGTCTGAGTGACCATGTTCAGACTGAAATATCTCCAGAACTAGTTGTGCCAGGTCCATGAAATTTTCTGGGCTAAGAGCATGAATTACAACTCACAGCATTGTTACTGAATTTACACCTGAATGCTGGCCCTCTACTTTTTTTGAAACTATTACTTTAAGGGTTTTCAGATGTCCATAGAAACCTCAATTTTCAATGTATAAGCATCAAACTTGGTAAATGGTCTGATATGTACCATGTCTTTCACATCCTTTGATATCAGACAATAGAGTCTGATGGATGTTGAGATATTAAGGTCCAAAAATGGAAAAAAAACTCATTTACACCAATGTTCAGAGCAATATTTCCCATGAATGACACCAGGTGTGAACATAAAGCTTGTTTTTTTGAAAGAGCATATTGTTATTGATAAAATATAAAAAAATTAGGATGGGGTTTTGCCTCATTTTTCTGTAATGATTTTTTTTAAAACTCAGAGTTTCGTCACTGATCCTATTGTTCACTTTTGCTATTCAACTTGGTATGGGCATTTCAACAGAATTTATTAATGTTCCACTTATACAAAAAATACTAAAAAAAAAAAACGTACTTCCAGACATGAGTCACTTTAATAATGTATACCACCAACACAAATAAATGTGTGACATAACAGTTACTGGAAGTTGTTCATGAAAGTGTCTGAATCCACAGTTTCATTTTATTTTATGACATAGCATCGTCCAGTGGAAGTAACTGGCACATCAATTTTCATTATGATGTGCTGGAGAGGCACCCAACAGACATCTTCCCTTTTTGGCCAAAAGTAGCCTCTAGCTGGGCCATGGGGATGCAAAAAAAGCACTTGAATGTCTTGCTCTGTGTCAGAGACGTCTCTGATGATACCAACCCACCATTGTCGGTCATACACACAAGTAACATATTGTCCTGGGGCCATATCTGTGATATGAAGGCCTTGTTCAACTGGGTCAACCTCAAAGTTGACATGGAATCCTGGTGTTCCTGATACTCGACTGACCTCAAAATTGATCATTGTTGACTGATTGACTGATTGATTGATTGATGCTAGATCTCATACCACCTGAATATTACTATTTCTAATCAATATTGCCCTGCTTTCTCAATGAAAATGGATGTATTATTCACTGGATTGGGTGGAACATCAAGATTAGGTACTTATGTTGCATTCCATTGAATGTCGGTAGTCGGTGAATCCGAGTTAGTTCTCCCGATGTCCGTCGTAAATGCGTTCCATTGTAACAGTTGGCAAAAATATGGATGCCTATGGATAATTCCAACCGACTCGGTCTGCACTGAACTGGCCCGAGTGTGTGTTTCGGAACCCCAACTTAAGTGGCCGTTCCACTGCACTTTCCCGAGGTGGAGGTCGGATTTCCCCGAGTCCTGAGCACAATGGAATGCTGCATTATAGCATTAATTTAGGCATATGAGTTCAAAATAGCTGGTACTACAGTAGTTGTGAATGTCACACAACAATGATTTTTTTAAAAATTATTACAGAAAAATGAGGCAAAACCCCATCCCAATTTTTTTATATTTTATCAATAAGAACATGCTCTTTCAAAAAAAAAAAGTTTCATGTTCACACCTGGTGTCATTCATGGGAAATATTGCTCTGAACACTGGTGTAAATGAGTTTTTTTCAATTTTTGGACCTTAATAGCTCAACATCCATAAGACTCTATTGTCTGATATCAAAGGATGTGACAGACATGGTACATATCAGACCATTTACCAAGTTTGATGCTTATACATTGAAAATTGAGGTTTCTATGGACATCTGAAAACCCTTAAAGTAATAGTTTCAAAGAAAAGTAGAGGGCCAGCATTCAGGTGTAAATTCAGTAACAATGCTGTGAGTTGTAATTCATGCAGTTCTGGACTAGGACTCTTAGCCCAGAAAATCTCATGGACCTGGCACAAATAGTTCTGGAGATATTTTAGTCTGAACATGGTCACTCAGACAGTGATGCCAAAACAAATTTTGTATATGATCTATTGGACATATTACCCATCACATAGATTTTTTTCAGACAAATCTGAGGGGGTCAGGTGGGGACCATTTGATGATTCCAGCTGGAATGACCCAACCAGCTTAGACTGGAATAAGGCTTTTAACAGGTTTTATTTTTCTGCAGCGTAAATGCAGTAAGTCCCATACTTGCATTTGTGTTATTAGATTGTTTGTATAATGTATAATCTAAGGCTAACTTATTTGTGAGTCACAGTATAAAAAAACAAGCCTTAGATTAATGCATACAAATAAACACAAATAAAGTGTTTCACCAACCATAACAGCCTGATATTTCAGGTCATTCTGAACTGAGGAAGTGGCTGATAGCATGCGTCTTCACAGGAAATGCAGGTCTTACTCAATATGAATACTTGAAAAACACTCGTGATGGATTAGGCCCAAGTTTATATATATTTATAGAATTGTATTTATTTGATAGATCTAAAAGAGTCTTTACACCTGGTTAATGGAATTTACATGTTGTAAAATGTAGACATATATTGGTATGCATTGCTACTTTGGTACATTGCAATGCTTTAATAACAATATATTATTATTGTTGTTGTTATAAAAAAACGATTTAGGGGGAAAACAATGGAGGGATGTTTTTACTGTACGCAAATACTGGGTGACTATGTTGGCAATGACTATAATAATTACTCAGTTGGAGAAAAACGAGAAAACGAGAAAAACGAAATCAGCCTTTTTAAATTGAGCCATTAGAGCCATCAGAGCAGATACAAATGATTTTAATAACAGCCCTACCTGGAAAGTTTTAATCATTAATGTACAATATGTTACACCACACAAGGGCAAAAACAGTGTTGAACTCGTGATGCTCATAATGCAGTTTCTGCATGTAATGAAAATCAACCTAAAAAAAAATGAAAGACTTTGAGAACATTTTGTTGTAGAGAAGTGAAATTTGAAAAGCAGAAATCTTTTTTTTTTTGGCTCATAAGAGGAAGTTTAGTGTTGCTAACAGAGTGCTTACTAACAGTTTTACTGTTTAGATGTGAAAGTATATAAGAATATATAGCTGCGCCACAAAACTGAGATCACATGCTAACTTTGCTCATTTGTCCCATCTTATTTTGTTACTCTCCATTATTTTCTTTTGATCAGGCCTCTATTGTGCCTGTCATGGGTGCAGGGATTTAATAACAGCAATAATTCACTGGAGCCTGTTGCTTTGTTTGATGTTTGTTTTGCTCAAACCCCTTTATGATTTCAACCCGAGAGTGACAGAGTAACACCTCCACGTACACTGACAAACACGGTCTAAGGCCAGACGGATTTGCAGCTGTAACCACGTGTGATCAGTGACATATTCACACTTGCTCAGATCAGACCTAACTGTGGTTTTACTGTGACACGTGTGAAAATAAAACCAAAGGCTACTCACCACGTTCTAGAAACCACACTGTACTTGAAATAAACAACTCAAAACTTAGCCAGAACATTTCAGCGTGTGACTGGCTGAACACAAGAACAGAGAAAGCATAATAGATCAAAAGAACAGGAAGGAAGCCATCAAGCAAAAGAGACACGAGAAAAGGTTTAACACGCAAACAAAGAAAGAGGGGGGAAAAAAACGTACAACCATATGAAGTAAAATTGGAAATCTTTAAACATTCATTCACCAGATTCACTTTAACAGATTATTCTATCTCCAGACACAGAAATACATGTAAATATACATATAAAAAATAACATGTATAATGTGTAAACATAAATAAAACATGCTTTACTGTACATAGTAACAATGTGGAAATGAACTACTTCATTCACTACTGATTCCACTACTGATAATAGATGAAATATGACTCGACTTCTCTCTTGCAGACGCTCATAAATCAATTAGCGTACTGATGGACTACAGAAAAAGAGCAACACAGGCCATTTGCTTTTTGGGAAGTACTTTGCCTTTTTCTATGAAAGCACATATCATTCCTCTCTGGAATACTTGATATTGACTGGTCAATAATGGCATAGTGTTCTGGCGCTACTACCACAAAATTCATTAAAAAAGTCATTAACTTCATCTCAGAGGACCATAGTTTTATAGCATAGTATCTTATTATTATTTATTCATTTAGAGAAATAACGTTTTTAAATGGTTTACCAAAGACCTTTATCAACCTCAGAAGAGTTCAAAACGCAACTGCCTCAGTTAACGGGATTCTCTTCTCTCATTTTATCTCCTCTCATGTTATTTATTGTTTTAATTTATTCTTTTAGTCAGTCTTATTTTCTATAACTTATAACTTTAAACAGAAATATGTCTTCTGTAAATCACTTTGTAAAAATTTAGAAGCACTAAAAGTATGTTTATATATTTAATGATATTGACTGATACCATGTTTACTGAAAGTAAAGTCCCTCGACACAGTAAACACAGTAGGCGAATACAGTCAAACGAAGTGAACAGACATTTTTGTTACATTTCAAATCAAGTCCCTCGGAACTATATGATAGGCTACTACTATTATGCCATACTGAAAACAACAAAATGCAGAGGAACCTTTAAATGTTAGCGCAGTCAAAAACTCACAGGCTCTCTCCTATAGTATACACGTTCTCTAAACAAGTAAATGTGAACTAGTTTGAATCTCACGTTATTTAAAATTGAAGTAATAGACTAAACTCAAAAACAGACTCGACGATAAAATAGCCTATATTAATATAATAGCATATCCTCTACAGAGGTAACTTTAAGATTTGAGTCATTTCCAGGCAGGAAAATCATAATTTTACAACCGTGCTCAAACATGCTTTCCGAGCATTGATTTTAGAATAATAATATACTTTTTTTTGTTGTTTAAAGTTACATGAACGGATGCTTCATATCTCACTGGACTCTCACAATCGGACTGACGAACAAATACAACGATACGACTTGCCACTGTTAGCACGAGAAGATTCAGCGGTGTGATACTCACCAAAGCCAAAGACTGGAAACAGTAAAGCGTAAAACACACCAAAGTGGACTACAGGACCCTTCGTCATTATTATAAACTGTTTTTCCAAAACGTCGCACTGCGATTTCAGACGTGTTTCCCAAACCCAGACAGCATTTCCTTAGTCGGCTGTGAGTTCCCGTCTCTGCGCGCACTCTCTTCTACTGCACGCGCTCTGAGAGGGTTGCCAAATATTCCGTCTGACACAGCAAAGAGGACTGGGAGTCACTGTATCTAATTTGCATATTAATGTGTTTTTGGGGCAACATGTAATGAAAAAAGAAGTGTAACAGTGGGGAAATAATTGGCAAGGTTTTCATAATAATGTCTAATATTTCATAGGAATACTGATACATCATTTATTTTCCTATTCACTTGTTGTGTCTCCCAAAATGCGTAATAAACATGCAAAGTCCTGGTGTCCTCTAGTGGACATGAAATCTATATCCTATTTCGTAACAGAAAGTCATATTTTGATCTGAAACCCCGTAAACAATTTTAATGTTTATGACAAACAATTTGAAATTGAGTTGGTATCTCATTTGGTATCTCTGAAAAGCCCTTATGTGCTCTAGAGGGGCACTGTTTGGGACATTTTACACACATATTGCATACAGAAAAATGGTATATCAAATCATTCTGTTATATATTTCATAATATAGTTGAGAATCATCTTTATACAAAGTTTGGAATAATAATAATAAAAAAAAACTCATTGGTGATCTAAAAAAAAATCAGTTTCCATGTATGCAGTGGTAGAGCCATAAGAGTGTCCAGGGTGAGAGAAGTCCACTTCCAGAACAACAATTTACAATAATCTACTCACCCCCTTGTCATCCAAGATGTTCATGTCGTTTCATATAATGGACTTCAATTGTGCCCCCGATTTTGAACTTCCAAAATGTAGTTTAAATGCAGCTTCAAATGGCTCCAAATGATCCCAGCCGAGGAACAAGAGTCTTATCTAGCGAAAAAAATAATAACAATAATTGTGTACTTTAAAAAAAAAAAAAAAAAAAAAAAGGCGATCGTTTCGCTAGATAAGACCCTTCTTCCTCGGCTGGGATCATTTAGAGCCCTTTGAAGTGAAACTACATTTTGGAAGTTTTGGGGCACAATTGAAGTCCATTATATGGAGAAAAATCCTGAAATGTTTTTCTCAAAAAACATAATTTCTTTATGACCGAAGACAGAAAGACATGAACATCTTGGATGACAAGGGGGTGAGTAAATTAATTGTAAATTGTTGTTTTGGAAGTGGACTTCTCCTTTAAAGTGTGAAAGCACATAAACATCAAACACATGACATACAGATATCAAGTTAAAATCTATTTTTTAAAAAAGTCAAAGTGCAGAAACCTTACACACACATGTATAAAATCTTCAAACTCAACTGGTAAAATATAGCTGCAAGCAGTGATGATGGGCCAAAGCCATCAGTGTATCCACCACGCCAGTGGCATGTGAAAAAAAGGTGTACAGCTTGCATATGTATTTACAGTAACCCTCTGGCAGTCTGCTTTTAAGGGTTACAGCAATGAAAGGGTTACATTATAACATCAAGAGTGTGAAACACACACAAACACACAGAGAACAATATATGAAACTTTGGTAGGAAGGTTTCAGTTGTTAACTTTATATTAGTTAACATGAACAATAACAATATAGCATTTATTGATGTTAGTGAATATTAAGTTCGGAATTCACAAATACATTTTTAAAATAGCCATTTCTAAATACAACCTACACTCTTGTAACATTTCAGCCAGAGACTTGTACAGTTACAAAGAAGCGTGTAGAAGATATTAACTGTAGCTTAACATACGAATATGGTGTCATCACAGCAAGCATAAATAAATGTGAATATAGGGACATAATCAAGTGATACATTCAGCTTGGCAAAGTTCTTCAATGTGTAAAAGCACACAACTAGCCGTCACTTTGTCTCACACACATACAAAGTCACCCCCCAACCCCCCACCCTTTTTTTTTTTTTTAACAGAAACACTAAATGACAAAAAAAAATTTAAGTACTACCACAAGCCCTAAGTTTTCATACAAGGTTATTCTAATTACTAATTCTAATTAAGTTCTAATTACTAAATTTTAATGCTAAATTATCATAATGCTTGACTGACTGATGCTAAGTGCACTTTCAGATATTAAAAACTGTGCCATCAGGCTTTCTATATATATATATATATATATATACACACACACAGTGCACAGCATAAATGAGTACACCCCCTCTGAATAAATATAAAAGATGTATTGTCCTAAAGATCACTAATATAATTCATGGAAAGCTGTCAAAACTGAAATGTATAAAACATTACAATACTTAATTAAAACAACAAAATATATGCAAATATTTTCTGTAAGATATGTAAATTAGCTGATTTTGTTTAAATGAAGGATTGCAGAAATGAGTACAGCCTAGATGTAATTCAGCAAATGTATAATATACTAGTAGTTAGTATGTCCTCCAGAACTTTAAGTATACTGCTCTGACCCTTCTTGGCACTGAGTGTACAAGTTCATGACAAATTTTCACATCCGTCCTGTTTAACTCCTGGAGCACGACCTCCTTAAATGCCCTGGTCCTTAGTGGGGAGTGTTGCTCAGCTCTGCACTTCTCACTGTACTCCTCCTTTAGCAACACCAGAACATTTTGGATGCTTTTGGATCCGAAATGATTGACTTGGTCTCTTGAGACCAGAGTACGGATTCCCAGAAGTCTATATTTTGTAAATATGGGCCTTGCAAGAGGTAAAATGAGTTTATTGTGCTTTGGCTACAGTAGGTAATTCTAGTGGTGGCAACAACCATCCATGTCACTTCTGCAGGCTGCATCGTACTCTGTGAGATAAAGTGTCACTCTTTTCATAGCTTTTGCCGGCTCTGAGACACACTCCTAAAAATAAAGGTGCTTTAAAAGGTTCTTCACAGCGATACCATCGAAGAACCATTGCTGGTTCCACAAAGAACCATTCAGTCAAAGGTTCTTTAAAGAACCATCTCTTTCTTATCTTTTTATAATCTGAAGAACCTTCTTTCACCACAAAGAACCTTTTGTGAAACAGAAAGGTTCTTCAGATGTTAAAGGTTCTTTATGGAACCATTTAGACAAAAAAGGTTCTTCTATGGCATCGTGAAGCACCTTTATTTTTAAGAGTGCACTTGCATGGTATTTCTCCTGCTCTTTTTCTAGCAAAAATTCACTCATCACTAAATGAAAACATAAAGTTAAGACCTGAATATTTC
This sequence comes from Labeo rohita, assembly GCF_022985175.1. Taxonomy (NCBI): domain Eukaryota; kingdom Metazoa; phylum Chordata; class Actinopteri; order Cypriniformes; family Cyprinidae; genus Labeo; species Labeo rohita. The sequence goes on along the minus strand of NC_066881.1, from coordinate 1,854,195 downwards.
AGGAGCCTTGTCACAAGTCCATTGTTTTTGAATGTCGGTGTTACTTCTGCTATATTTTCACACTTATAACAATAATTTGGTGTTTCTCTTGTACCACTGTCCTCTTTTATGCTAAGTAATAAGTCACCAGGTAGTTGTCTCCCAAGTAGTTTCATTGTATGATTCAGTAGGCTATATAACACTTTTCATCGTCAGGAAATTATTTCTTTTTAAAAGTTTTGGTTCAGTGTTCTTACCTGTTGAAAAATAGCCTTATAATAGCTTCTGAAACAGTTCTACTCGGCCATCACTGAATCCGTCCTCTGCACCTCAATAACTGTCTGATTCAGCTCAGCTACCAAAACTGACATTAGAAGACTACAGTGGATAGTCCGGACTGCAGAGCGAATCATTGGTACAACCCTCCCTACCCTCCAAGATCTGTACTCATCCAGAGTGAGTAAAAGGGCTAGCAAAATCATTCTGGACCCCTCACACCCAACCCACTTCCTTTTCGAACTGTTGCCGTCTGGTCAGCGCTACAGAGCACGGAGTACCAAAACAGCCAGACATAGAAAAAGCTTCTTTCCTTAGGCCATCTACCTCACGAATAGTTAAATGTTCCCCCCACTGTGCAATAAAACGTGCAATACCCCTATCCATACCTATATTTATTATAGATGTGCTATCGCTTTAACATATCTTCCATACATTAAATTCCCTTGTATAATTTGTATATAGCACATCTGTACTTACATTATATTGTCTATTGTGTATTGTCTTTCACATATTTATTCTAATCACTTGTTTATTTGTCTGCTGTTTGTGTCTTTTCATATATTCATTCTAATCACTTGTTTATTTTTGTTGTCTGTCTTGTCACTTGTGATCCTGTCTGTGCACTAGAAGCTTCTGTCACCAAGACAAATTCCTTGTGTGTGTAAGCACACTTGGCAATAAAGCTCTTTCTGATTCTGATTCTGATTCTAATATATCTCCAAAGAACCCTAACATGTCATCTAAGCAAAGAGTAATTGCTGAATTTGTTAAGTTTTAAAGGGGTGTAGTCATTAATGCTTTGCACTGTATATATATATATATATATATATAAATATATATACATATATAATGTTATCAGACGTTTAATATTAGTCTGGTGAGTAAACTAAACAATTTGCTAGCCAATGGCCATTGCCAAGGTGTCTGTAGAGGGTTGATAATACTTACAATAATCTATTCTATTTAGTGTCCATTTCATTCATTTAACATATTTAATATTGTGGACATCAAAGTTATTTGGCATATTTGATTTTTTTTTTTTTTTGAGTAACACAAGAGTTTCCTTGGTAATTAGTTACTTTTATAACGATGTAACTGTTGTTGGTTGTATGCTGTTCTTCATTTTTTTTCCATGTTCGAGCAGCTGTGATGTCAACAATGTCTCGTAAGCAATCCTGTTGTTCTGTGTTTGGATGTAAGACTGAACATAAGAGTCCTCATTTTCTCCCAACATCTGAGCCACTGAGGACACAGAGGATTAATTTAATTTTTGAAGGTAATTTGCCTCAAAATCTACCTAAACTCGTTTATGTCTGCACAAATCATTTTACTCCAGCCTTCAACCAGGTTTTAAACATATTTGTGTTGGTGTGTCGTATAGCAAACATTATCAAAGTATTTGTTTGTATGTGTGTTGCTTATCTGTCACTGCAAATGTGCTGTGAAAACTCTACAAGTACATTAATGCATCAAATAACTATTCTGAGACATCCTGGTTTTCATCCTGAGTCTCTCCTTCATCTGTGTCTGACACCAGTTCATACATGTATGGACTAAACACCGGTTCTCTCGCTCTCTGTCATGTTGCTTCTACCAACTGGTTGTTGCTGTAGGTATGCAAAGCAAAGTATACGCTACACTGTCTTCTGAAGATGGGACAGGAATATGCAGCCCATTTGCATTTAAAGTGATACACACCAAAACAGCTCTTTTGTAGACAAAAACGACATTTTCCAGATTATATATAAATTATAATAATTATATCTGGGGTGTTTTAAACTGAAACTTCACAGAAACATTGACCTTGTCAAAGACTTTAACACACAGGAATGTGTAAAATGTGTTTTTAAGTCAAATCAGTTTTAAATCAGGTGGAAGGGAGGAAATTAGATTTCTGCATCTGCCACTCTGAAATTCTCACTGGTCAACAGATGCCTACATTTTCAGTTATATCCCTCCAGTAATGTCTCAGGGACTCATCTCCTACAGGAATTTGGGTCTGTCATAATCGGACGACCTGACGAAGCCTTCAGAGTTGTCGTTATTAACATCCTCTTCAGAAACCTCAGGTAGAACACCTACAGTGTCATCAAGGCTAGTGTTTGCTTGGGAAGTGGAGGGAGAACCATAATTAAAATTTTCCTTTCTCATTTGGGCTCTGTGTCCCTGAGATGTCATTTGAGAAATGGTGGTTTCCTCGGGTAGGAAAAGAAGGGTTGGAGAAGGAGATTGCCCAGGGATAAGGCTCTGCTGCATATGGAAAAGAGCAAACAGTTAGTCTCAGTGTTGCTGATGGTGCTACTAAAACTACTGAATCAACAGCAAGTCATCAGACACATCACAAATATAAATATAAAAAATAAATAAATAAATAAATAAAAACATTAAAGGAACAGTTCATCACTCCCACATCATTCCCACAGAGAAAAAAAGGACCAGTGCAAAGGCGAATAAATAACTTTTTGTTGTTGTTTGCTTAAATATGCTTATAACAAAATTATTAAACTATTAATATTCTAAAACATAAAGTGAAAGAACTGAAAGATACATACCAAACCTTGAGTAATTTTGGAGACTGTGGACCATTTCCTCCAGAGCAGCCTTATAACGCCCATGATAATGAAGAGCACAATGGTCCCTCCGCCTAGCAAAGCTGCGATTAATCCTGTTTTGTCTACAGAAAAGTCAAGAACATTTCAATTAAGTGTCTAGTATTCACAAAACTGACTTTGAGGTAAAGATGAAAATCAGAAAAAAAATTGTGAATTAAAAATCTGTAACATTTATCTAGCTTTAGCCACTGATTGGATTGATCTGCTGCAACAGGCTTGTTAAAATATATCATGGGACTGCATTGTCCACCACTTTGCCAAAACAGTGTAGTTTAGGAATCACATTACTTCCATGTGTGGCTTCTGGATGGGACACGGTAGACCTCACTGGCCGTTCGCACGCCGTGATTGATACCATCACTCAGGCTAGAGCCCCTCTATGAGCCAGGCCTACGCCTTGAAGTGAGGTCTGTTCGTTGATTGATGTTCCTATTGTCGAGAGGACCACCAGAGATGCTCGGTTGGAGTGGTGCTCTCCTTCCTTCAGGAAAAGTTGGAGCGGAGGCTGTCCCCCTCCACTTTAAAGGTTTACGTTGTGGCCATTGCGGCTGATCACGACGCAGTGGAAGGAGTGTCCCTTGGGAAGCATCACCTGATCGTCAGGTTCCTGAGAGGTGCTAGGAGGTTAAATCCCCCTCGTCCGCACCTCATCCCCTCTTGGGACCTCTCTGTGGTCCTCTTAGGTCTACGGAAAGCTCCCTTTGAGCCGTTTGTATCAGTTGAGCTGAAATATCTGTCTTTAAAGACTTTGCTCCTGATCGCGCTAACTTCTATCAAGAAGGTGGGGGACCTGCATGCATTCTCAGTCAACGAAACGTGCCTTGAGTTCGGTCCAGCTGATTCTCATGTGACCTTGAGACCCCGGCCTGGTTGTGTGCCCAAGGTTCCCACCACTCCCTTCAGGGATCAGGTGGCCCCCCCGGAGGAGGCAGACCCGGCCTTGGCATTTCTGTGTCCTGTTAGTGCATTGCGCACTTACGTGGACCGCACCCGGAGCTTTAGACACTCCGAGCAGCTCTTTGTTTGTTTTGGAGGTCAGCAGAAGGTGAATGCTGTCTCCAAGCAGAGGTTGGCTCATTGGGTGGTAGATGCCATCACCCTGGTGTACCAGTGCTTGCTGCACCATTCCTTACGGATCCATGCGCCTTTTTCCCAGTTGTTCCCTTAGCTGAACTCTGGGTCCTCCTTGCCCCCACAGTTCAGATTAAGACGGAGTAGTCTGGACTGTGCCCAGTAGGGGCTTCCTTCACCCCTTCTGGGTGTGGCATCATGTCTCAGTTCCACGGATTCTTCCATGTTTCCCCTACTATGTCTTCCAGTCTTCTTCTACGTGACTTAGATTCTCATCATCGTGCTCCGCCCCCCCCAACGGTTGCTTCAGATGCCTGGCATCCCTGGTGGGCCCATTATCCGGCATACAGGGCGTTGGGAAGGTTATGTGTTGAGCTTCATTTGTCCTGACACGCTTGCCTGTCAGCATTTGTATCTCAATCACGTAACGCAGTTCAGGATTGTGGCATTTTCCAGAGGAGACCCCAGATATGTCAGTTATGATGTAACGTCGTAGAGTACGACTCAAGGGGAATGTCTCGGTTACATCTGTAACCCTTGTTCACTGAAGGAGGGAACGGAGACGTTATGTCCTCTTGCCACAATCCTGGACTGTGCTGGGGCGCTCTGTTTCAGCTCAACTCCTCAGCACAAATCTGAGTGAGTGGATGCACACCGTCATTTTATATACCCATATGTACGGGGGAGTGGCTTGGCATGCAAAATCCACTCTCCAATTTTCATTTCAGGGAACGAGAGTTACAGATGTAACCAAGACGTTACATACATAACCTGAGATGTTCTCTTTCGAGAAACTCGAACTGCATCCTCTAGAGGTCGCTATGGGGAATGGTTATACCCATGCTGCCATGCTGAGGGGAGTGCATGCCATCATAGAGGCGAGCACTAAGTACCAACTCCCTCAAGCTTTGGGAGTTGCCCCTGAGACATAGTGACTGCTGTCAGTGACATTATCCCCTTCGGCCAAAGCCTGAGCTGCATACCCAAAGACTTACCTGAAAGGGGTCAGAAAAACTGGATCCGGGCTAGAGCTTGAAGCTTGGAATCAGAAGATATTCCTTTAAGGGGATATGGCCAAGTGCCTAGGGTTTTGCCTAGATTTGGCCTGTCACCCAGGTGGCTACTGTGGGCTCTGCATATGTTCGGTCAGGAACCATACTACAGAACATAGGTAGCAACACCCTGCTCAAGGATCCGTAAGTAGAGTGGGGCCCAAGGTGACCGGGGACAGCCAACTCAGAGAATGGGCATGAGATTAAGTGTGAAACCCATATATAGAGAGTGCGCAGGAACAAGCACGTATATTAAAGTTACATACCACATTGTGGATTTAAGAAAAGTGCCCAAAGACTTGCGTGTGCATCCACCGTAAACATGGATTTAAGAAAGTGCCCAAAGGGTCGTGTGGGCACTTACCATGGAACAAATGGATTTTAGAAATACCTCTTATTAGAAATGGTGTGCTAGTAGATAACCCTCAGAATGAGGGGAGCACAAGGCTCCAAGGGGAAGGCAGTAAGGGTGAACCTCAGTTGCCCAGTTGGGGCAATGCTCAGAGCCATCGTCATGCCCAGCCAAAGAGGCCTTGGAATGAGATCTGATCACAGGAGATCAGATATTTCAGCAGAAACTAATCTATCAACTCAGTATGGCTGCATAGAGAGCAGCAGCGTCCCCAGCCCTTGGGCTGTGTTGTGGGTATTCTCTTGAGGGGGCATAAGCCACTACCAACCCAAGCAGACCTGTGCTTACTATTTCGATAGAAAGCATGGGCCCTGTTCTAGCAAGGCCCGCAGAACCTCAAGAACAAGGGCCTAGATTTGTAATCAATGAAATCACTCAGAAGGGTTCCCACAAAAACATCTTCCACTCACACATTGGTGAAAAATAGTGCGGTCAAGCCCATTCCTTGGAGGGGCAACTCACTAGATCACCAAGGACCTACCTAACAGAAAGAAAAACACAACAGACAGGTCCCAGAAATACAGCAGAAGAGGCTAGACACATGATACCAGGGTTGTACTCACCCAACGTGGTTCCCACGCATGACTCAGATAGGAGGTGAAAGCCAAAGCCTACATCCAGACCATCAATAAAGGTAGCTTTTATGAACATAAAAGTTGACCTAAAACATCACAGGTGTGCGCAGGAAAACGCCACCTAACCTCAGTCAGGTGGAGATGATGGTAGTTGCGGGGAATTTGAGAAGGGGAAGACAGGGGTGGATGGAAAACCCCCTGAGGAAAGCGAGTAGATGTTTAGGTTTTACTCTTTAAAATTCACCTGAGCCAGGGGGCTATGGTCGGAAAGATAACGTTCGTCAAGACGGCCCCGCGGTGCCACCTTTCTAGCCTGCTTCCATAGCAAGTCAAGCCTCACCATGGCGCGGCCCATAACCTCCAGCAGCTCATCGTATGTAGGGCAGAAGATTTGAGAGGGCTCAGCCTTGGCTTCTTTGCCCTCTGACATTTCCTGCTCTTCCTGGGTAGGACCCAATAGAGCACTAACTTCTGGATCAGATGACATCAGGGAAATAACATCATCGTCATTCAGCAGCTCATCCTTGCCCCTGGCTGACAAGCGCAAGAGGGAAAGTTCCTTTCTTAACTCATCGGTCAGATCCGCTTGCAAACCCCACAAGCTCATTCTCCTCTGAGCCTCAGCAGCAGTGGGTCCTGAACCACTGGGAGCAGCCCCTCCTTTCTCGAAAAGAGAGACAGACGAGAACAGAGAAAAATATTCTTACCAGAATGCACACTCCAGACAAAATGGTCAGTGAAGACGAAGAAGAGAATGTTGTGTTCTACCGGCATCCTTTTATACTGTGGTCACACCGGTAGTGACACACTGGCAGCGGCGAGTCGTGACGTAATAGGCCGGAAGTGACGTAATAGGCTGATGTTGGCCAACGTTGTTGTTTTTGTATGTAGGCTTCAGACACAGGTCATGGAGATGGTGTTCCCCCTAGCGACCTCTAGAGGACGCAGTTCGAGTTCCTTGAAAGGGAACCCCAGGATAACGTCTTAGCAACTAAAGGCCTTTCTCACATTGGTTAATGTTGAAATTCATGAGTCTATCATCAGGAGAACAATGAACAACCATGGTGTGCATAGCAGGGTTGCAAGGAGAAAGCAACAACTCTCCAAAAAAAACACTGCTGCCTGTCTGCAGTCTGATAAAGATCATGTGGACAAGTCAGAAGGCTTTTGGAGAAATGTTTTGTGGACGGATGAGACCAAAATATAATTTTTGGTTTAAATAAAAGTGTTATGTTTGGAGAAAGAAAAACACTGCATTCCCACATAAGAAAAACATGATCCCATCTGTGAAACATGGTGGTTGTAGTATCATGGTTTGGGCCAGTTTTGTTGCATCTGGGCCAGGACAACTTGCCATCATTGATGGAACAATAAATTCTGAACTATACCAGCAAATTCTAAAGGAAAATATCAGGACATCTGTCCATGAACTAAAAGAAAGTGATAATTATTAAAAAGATAAATATTTACCTGTCTCAGGTGTCTGCTGAGGGACACAAACATGTATGTAGGTATATAAAGGAATACCAGCAATCTTCCCTTCAAACTTCAACTCAATGCACTGTCCAGCTACGCTTTGGTTAAAGTGTATTTCTGAAATGCACAGGTCCTCATCTTCAAAACATGAGTATAAAACTTTTAGCTGTGGGAGGACAAAAGAACAAAGAACAATTCAATATGCTAACATGATTAATATTTAATGAAGAAATGGCGGAGCAATAAAGCTTTTCCAACCTCATCATGTGTGACTGTGTACATAAATATTTGTTTCAGAATGTCTTGCTGATGATGTAAGAAAGGGTGCTGAAAGGATGCTTTAATCACATCTTTGTGGACAGATGTATTTACAGCTGGAAAGTCCAAAGAGCCTGGAAAATGCAAAAGCCAATATTGCTATTGCTTTAAGTCAAAATAACAAGAAAAACAGAAACAAAAATCCAATAGACCAAAGCAAATGAATTCCAACACTAAAAATATGAAGTTTTGTAAAGTTGATTTTGGGTATTCTGGGTAAATGAATGCTGCACTAACAAACACATGATGCAGTGCTACAAACTACCTCATTTCTGTACATTTAGATCTACATTTTGCGCTTTAGAAAGCTTCATAGTTGTCCAGAAGTTATGGATGATAAAAATAAAGTTGTACTCTTGTAAACTAAAGTTGTGTCTCTCGCATAACCCCTTACACAAGTAATTGTCAATGTGGGCGTCTGTTTTTTTTTTTTTTTTGTAGTCTCTCATATTTTGTTGTTCTGCAGAATAACGATCAACAGCAAAATAGAGTGAGTTTCAGTGAAAACTAGGTGAATATTTAATTACTATAATAGTAATTTCCTGCTAGACATCAAAAGTTTTTTATAAACATGCATTTACACAAAATGACCACCAACCGCACTTTCAGTATGTGCTGAATAACCTGCAAATGTTATTTTTTTTAAAACAAGCCCTAAAAATGTTTGAGAAATAATAACAGTGTTAATATAATACCTTGCAGACACTGTAATAAAGAATAACACTGAATCCATACGATCAACTTACATTTATATTTATGTTTGTTCTCATCAAAAAAGTCTTTGCTGTAGGTGAATCTAATGGAGACGCTTTCCGATTTCTCTTGCCCATCATGTGCCGTCACAGACACAAAGTAATCATCACCCGCATCTCTGCTGTAGCTGCTGATATCAAGGTACATCTGAGAGGTGTCAACACTTTGGGAAACACTGGGGATAAATGGGAAAGGAAGATTAATCAATGACACATTTTCTGAAATTATATATTTTTTTCTTGGTTAGCTGCTTTTGACACACACATACCTCTCATAAGGTTTAATATTTACACTGAATTTCAGCTGTTCAGTTGGGTTACTGTAGTTCCAGTACAGCACATTTACAAAGTTGTGGCAGACAACACTGATGTTTGTTGGAGAGGGAACTGCAGGGAAAAAAAAAACAAAAAAAAAACAAATTAGTATTAGTCTATTTCAGTGGTTTTCAAACGGGTCCTGTGAGCACCCCCAACACTGCACGTTTTCTGTGTCTCCCTCTATCACACCTGATTGAACTCATCAGCTCATCATGCTCCAACAAGGTATTGTTAAAACAGATGTCATCTTCTTCAGAGACTTACACACCAACAGAGGCCGCTCCCACAATAGTTGATTGACATGAGCATTTTACCTCAGACCAGCTGTAACAGTCCGACTGCCATTGATTCGATGCTGGAGCAGGGATGTAAGTTAGACAAGAATATCTCCGATTGAGCGATTGAGGTGTTGTGTTGCTGGATGTAATAATGAACATAGTGGTCGTCATTTAGTCCCGACATCTGAGCCACTGAAGATGCAGTGGATTATGTTTGTTTGTGAAGGGAATGCGGCTCCCGGTCTACATATATCCGTATATGTTCGCGCGAATCATTCGTGATCCAGCTTCACTTACAGCAGAAGCGCGTATAAGGTTTTTTAATGAATCTTTGCAATCGCCTTTCCTAAAAATGTTCTAGTCAGCAAGTTTAGCGGCTAAACATGACTAAAGTAAGCAGGCTCGTCTCTCCACAGAGAGAAGAGAGGGGCAGGGTGAGCAGAGCTCATTTGCATTTAAAGGAACAATCCCTCAGAATGGGTTGATTTCTACAGAGCTGATTTTGGCAAGGTGAAAAGGGTGTTGTTTTACACAACCATTGAGAATTTTTAACCGAGGTATATTATAGACTTTTCATTAAGACCCTAAAGAATCATGCCAACTTGTGGAAAATGGGCATCTGATGACCCCTTTAACACGCAAAGATAACCAGCGTCCTCAGATTATTGTTGTTTCACATTTTCAGCACGTTAAAACATCACACTCTTACTTGATCTGGACGAACTGTGCATCATTAAATAAAGTCTCCAGCTTCAATATTTGACCACTGTTTATAATAATAACGTATGGCATTTTGAATAGCATAACAACAGGCATTCATATTCAGTCACGTCTGCTGCTTTTTATTTGTGTTCACATAGCTTCACTGAACAGCATCAGTAAGGGCTTATGGTCCAAAAGTGAACATATAGGAGAGTAATTGATATATTTACACGTTTACTTCTGGGAAGCTAATCACAAACAAAGGTGAACACTGTGGAGAAATGGGTACAATACTATTCAGCACCTTACTTCTGGGTGAATGTAACCACCCCAGCACTAAATGCCATTGAACCTCTGCCCATCATGGAGGATCTGGAGGCCGAACCATCATTAGAGGAACTCCTAAAGACAGTTGACTACCTTGCCAGGGGCAAAGCACCTGGGAGTAATGGTATCCCCCCAAACATCTTCAAGAGCTGCAGAAATTCATCTCTGCAGCCTCTCCATGATGTTCTCTGCCAGTGTTGAAGGAGCAGTACCTCGAGACATGAGAGATGCCAAGGTTGTCACCCTCTGTAAGAACAAGGGGGACAGAAGTGACTGCAACAACTACAGGTGCATCTCCCTCTTGAGCATTGCAGGCAAGCTTTACGCCTGCATTTTGCTAGAGCCTTTCTTAAAAGCTTGCAGAACATGTCCTCCCAGAGTCCCAGTGTGGCTTTCGCTCAGAACGGTCTACACTGTAAAAAACTATTTGTTGAGTCAACTTAAAATAATTTGTAACCTGGCTGCCTTAAAATTTTAAGTTCAGTCAACTCAAAAAAAGTTTATTCAACTTGAAATGTTAAATTATACTAAGTGACAACTTAGACATTTGAGTTGAATCAACATAAAATTTTAAGGCAGCTGGGTTACTTACCCATCTGTTAAGTTTAGCAAACACAGAAAAGTTGTTACTTAGTACAACTTAACATTGCAAGTTGACTAAACTTATTTTAATTGACTGAACTTAAAATTTTAAGGCAGCAGGGTAACAAATTATTTTAAGCTGACTCAACAAATTGTGTTTTTTATTTTTTACAGTATACTGTGGACATGACCTTCTCTCTCTGCCAGCTACAGGAATAATGCAGAGAGCAGCTGAAGCCAATTTGCATCATCTTGATCTCACCAATGCATTCAGCCTGGTCAGCAGGAATGGGTTGTTTAACATCCTTTTGAAACTTGGATGTCCCCCAAGGCTGGACAGCCTGATTAGATCAGTCCATATTGACTTGGACATGATCAACAACTTCAGTGCCTCATGGACAGATTTTCCCAGGCATGTAATGACTTCGGGACTAACCATTACCCTGCCAAAGACAAAAGTGCTAAGCCAAGATGTGGATACTCCTCCTGTCATTACCTTCAACAACCATGTACTTGATGCTGTCCACTAGTTTACATACCTTGGGTCCACCATAAGTGATGATCTGTCTCTTGACCCCGAGATCAACAAGCCCATTGGCAAGGCTGCAACAACCCTTGGCCGACTTGGCCACTTGTGTCTAAGGGAATACTAAGCTGTCAGCTTCTGCCAAAACAGCAGTGTATAACCCCTGCATGATCAGCACTCAACTGTATGGCAGCAAAACATGGACAAAATATACTAACCAAGAACAAAGGCTGAAAATCTTTCACTTGTGCTGCCTTTGCAACATCTTTAGCATAAAGTGGATCAACAAAGTACCCAACACCTGGGTCCTTGCACACGCTGGTCTGCCCACAAGAGTACCACAACATTGTGTGTGCATTCCTTTGCTTACAAACAAGGTGCAGTGCATATGGGCTCTACGTCAAAACAGTAGCTCCTGTGTCAGCAGCACCTCACACATGCGTTGTAATACTCTAATGAATGCACATCGAAGACTGACATGGAAGAGAAGAATTGTTGAATAAACATATTTTTGTTTTCTTTCCACACAAAAAGTATTCTTGTAGCTTCATAAAATTAAGGTTGAACAGCTGATGTCACGTGGACAATTTTAACAATGTCCTTATTACCTTTTCGGGCCTTGAACATGGTAGTACCGTTGCTGTTTATGCAGAGTCAGAAAGCTCTGAGATTTAATCAAAATTATCTTAATTTGTGTTCTGAAGATGAATGAAGGTCTTAATGGTTTGGAACAACATAAGGGAAAGTAATTAATGACAGAATATTCATTTTAGGGGGGAAATGCTGTATCGCTTTAAAATATGGTGTCATTTTAGCTAATACTTAGAAGAGTAATACATCCCTCAAAACCCGAAAAGAGTCTACTTTTATTTGTGTGCACTCACAATATCATCAAAATGTGCTATTGTAAAAAAAAAAATAAAATAAAATAAATAAATAAAAGTACACCTCCATGTACACTGACAAACACGATTTGTCACACTGATTTGCTGCTGTGATGTTTGATCAGTGACATTTTCACACCCACTCAGATCAGACCTAACTGTGGTTTTACTGTGACACAAGTGTGAAAATGAAATCAAAGGCTACATAGCCCATTCTGGAAATCATACTGTACTTTAAATAAACAACTCAAAACTTCCTGCTCCGTGTAGGTCCCCTGTCTCCGCCTCTAGCCTTCGAGTCCCAGATTCCACCTCAGTCCTCTAACCCATTGGCTCCGCCTTGGCTCCTTGCTCCCTCATCTCCACCGTGGCCCATCATCCTACTTGTTCCACTGGGATCCCTCATCCTTCTTGCTAATCGATCCTCCTTCATTACTTCACCACTCCTCCAGCTTTGCCTCATCCCTCCATCCCTCAGCTTCCACCGTTGTTGTCTCCACCATGGATTCCCCTTTCCCTGGTTTAACATCTGGCTCCTCCAGCTCCTAGCTTCCCCTTAGCTCTTCCCACCCTCTACTCTCCCATGAACATACCATGAGCGTATGTCCTATCTCATTATTTTGCTATGATCTAGTTTCTAGTTTGATTGTATTCAGTTCCCCTGGTGTTTGTTAATTGTCTCATTAGTTCCTTTTGTCTGATCTGTCTACTAATGAGTTTTCTGCCCTTGGTTGTCCTTTTTTTTTTTGTCAATTTATAGTGCTATAGTTTTGCAATTAAGGATCCAGTTTCCCATTCTTCCTCATCTTTGTGAGCTTTTATCAGCATGTTACATGACGACCTGCCTTTGGTTATTTATTACAAAATAACTTGTATAATGTTTAAACATAAATAAAACATACTTTATTGTACATAGTAACAATGTGAAAACCAACACTTACTCTACTAACGAAAAAATGATGATAAACAACACATGCAGACACTCATACATCAATTAGTGTGCTGATGTACCTCAAATGTTTATGAGGCAATGCGAATTTTGTAAATAATAATAATAATATTTAAATACTAAAATATTAACTTTATAACAGTACAGAGTAATTCAGGTTTATTGCCAAGTTATTTTGAGCAGTGGTTTTCTCACAGAACTGTATGAATTAGTATCTGTATCTGAGCTAATGATCTCACCAGCTCAGTTACATCATTCCCATTGTTTAATGGAAGTGGATGGCCTTCACCGACCCCTCCTGCCATAATTTGTGCTTCTGACTGATGAATCGTTCCTTGGGATTATGTATTTTATGTAACTACTATATCAGTATTTTTTTACAGAAGCACGTATTTTTGCGTATCACACAGAGCGCTGTTCTAGTGGTGACCTGCAGCAGGTGTTTGTCCTTGTGTGCCTTTACGCTGGTCATTGTTGCCTTTTTCATGGTTTTAAGAGTGTTATGAGATGTGCAAAAATTAAGTTATTTTATATGATAATTTTGTTTTGTTTTTTTGTCAGAGGAATTGTTTATCTTCCATGCAGTACTGTGAAGGAGCATTGGTGGATCTGGGGGGAAAGGCCAAAGGAGAGCCCATTTTGGGCAGAACCGAGAAGGAGAAAGCATGAAAGGAAAAGAGGTGTGCGCAAGCATTTCAATTGCAACTAAGGAACTGCTTGCCACTTCCATCAATATTTTAGCTAATATGCAATCTTTTAATAAACTGATTTTTACTATTAACTGTATTTTACTTCACATTTCTGCCATGTTATGTACATGTATTATATTGTAAACATATTGTAGAAACTTGTTTCTTTGTATCATAAAAAGCGCTATACAAATAAACATGAACTGAAATCAATTTAATTTCATAAACAAAGTGGATGAACTACAGGCAAGTGTCAGCTATCTCCAGGAGTATAAGAACACTTGTTTAATTTCATTGGCAGAAACTTGGCTTAACTCTCAGGACCTTGACTTGTCTCTGGAGATAAAATGGATTTGAAGCCCCACTTCATTTGGACAGAAATAAGACGTAACATGAAAGAGTGGTGTGGTGGCGGAGTTTGTCTTTATATAAATCAACTGCTGGTGTACCAACATTAATGTAAGGAAAAAAAAATTGTGTCTACCTGATATTGAGTGTTACGTGTTTAGTGCTGGACGGACGAGACGTGAAACGAGATACAATACAAACAAATAACAATTTAATATAAATCTTCGTAGGAACAGGCAGGAACAGAACAAGACATCCACACACTTCCAAATAACGTCAAGGACCGACAGTAAACTCAAAACACAAGCAGACTTATAAAGGGAGAGACTAATTACAAACACAGGTGTAGGGGATGACGGTAATTTGGGTTAAACCAAAACAGACAGATCGACGGGGGGAGACAATGGGAGAAACCAAAAGACATAAACAGACATAAATCTGACATTACGCCCCCCTCCGAATAGGCGCGTCTCGCGCCGTACAACATACAAGAAAAAAACAAAAAAAACAAGAGAGTAGGTGGGCGGTTCAGGAGGCCATGGCCGGACAGACAGTTCAAATAAACATAATATAGTCCAGGGGGGTGACGAAGGTGGAAGGAGCCAAGGAGGAAACAGGAGGGACCCGGAGCAGGAGAAGCAGAGGGAGACCCAGACCACAGCCATGATGACGACCCACGGTGGAGCCGACGGAGGGAGGAGCCATGGTGGAGGAAAGGCTGACGACTCCAGGGGGCTGACCGACAGAGGCGGAGCCGCTGGTGGAGGAGCCTGAGGCGGAGACGGAGAGCCAAAGATCCAGGGCGACACCGAGGATCCGGAGGGCCAAGGCGGAGCCCTAGGCTCTCGCGACCAAGGCGTAGGCGGAGACCCGGAGGTCCGCGGCGGAGCCGGAGCGACAGAGGATGGAGGCTGTGCCGGAGGGAGGGAGGAGTCCTTAGGAGCCGGTGGGACGGAGTGACGAGGCGCAGCCGGAGGAACAGAGTCCTGAGGTGACGGAGGGATGACGACCGACCAGGGCGGAGCCGAAAAGACGAGGGAGCCCGGTGGAGCTGGTGGACCGATGGGCGACGATGGAGACGAGGGCGCTGAGAGCCGTGGTAGAGCCGCAGGGTCGGAGGGCCGAGGCGGAGTTCTGGACTCTGAGGCTGGAGGCGGAGATGAGGGATCCTCCAGCCCTGACGCCGACGGAAGCTGGCAGACCCGCGGCGAGCCCACTGCACAGGTGGAAGACTGAGGGTGAGCAGAGGGGCTGTCAGGGGACAGCGGTGCGCAGACAGATGTTGACATAGGCAGAAGAGGGAGAGTGGGTGGGGATTCCATCCAGACAGGTATAACGTGACAGGTAGATATTTCCGTAAAGAAGTCTATTAAATCCCCAGAGTTATTTTCTAGAGCTTCTGTATAAAAGTCAATTAAATTCCCAGAGTCATTATCCAGCTCACCCCCAGCAGTGGTGCAGTGGGCAGGGCTCTCCATAGCCCTCACTTGCTCCATCTTGCACTCCCCCGTCGTGGTAGTTGTAGCCGGCTCTCGCACCTGATCGGACGTGTAAGGCTCTGGCTCTGTGGCGATCTTTGACTCTGTCGCTCGTGGCTCTGGCTCATCATCCACGGTGGGCTCGGGCTCAAACTCCGCGTGTCGGGGTGCTGGTTGGCTGGGCTCTGGGTCTTGAGTGGGGCTGGTGTCATCCTCCGCGGTCAACGAAGATCTACAGGACACCAGCACCCACTCGATGTAGTCGGCCAAGCTCTCTCGTGGACCCTCCCCGGACAGCTGCGCTTTCGTGGCGATGTTCAGTCCTGCACGGTAGAATGTGCAAAGGCTGCTGTCCGGGTAGCGTGTGAGTGGTACGAGGTAGACAAAGTCTCTAGTGTGGTCCACGAGAGAGCGATTCCCCTGCTCCAGGAGAAGGAGGACGACGGCGGGGTTATCCATAACGAAAAACAAAACACTCAGAAAATAAAGCAGGGAAACGCCGGGGAATTACTGTATCGGTCGGTCCTTCTGTTACGTGTTTAGTGCTGGACGGACGAGACGTGAAACGAGATACGATACAAACAAATAACAATTTAATATAAATCTTCGTAGGAACAGGCAGGAACAGAACGAGACATCCACACACTTCCAAATAACGTCAAGGACCGACAGTAAACTCAAAACACAAGCAGACTTATAAAGGGAGAGACTAATTACAAACACAGGTGTAGGGGATGGCGGTAATTTGGGTTAAACCAAAACAGACAGATCGACGGGGGGGGAGACAATGGGAGAAACCAAAAGACATAAACAGACATAAATGTGACATTGAGCTACTTTCTGTGTCAGTGTGGCTATTTTACCATCATGATAAAATGAAATCTATTGTTGGACCTCCCTTGGGATTTTCTGATCATAACAAAATGTATCTGTTACCTGTGTCTATAAGTCAGTGGTGCATAAAGAGCGAGTAAAGGAAAAAAAAGAGTCCAAGTTTCATTGACCTTACAAGGTTGCACAGACTGGACTGTTTTTGAAGAAGTTTTGAGCAATATTAATTAACTTTACTAAGACTGTGTTTGCATATATTTCCTTTTTTGTACTTATAATATTGTACCTTACAAGACATTTAAAAAAGAACAAGCCAAAAACGGGAAACTTTTCATCCGTTCTGCCTGTTTGTTTACACGACAACAGCATTTTGGGGACTGAAAATTCATAATTTTGGTTTAGTTAAGTTGTACGTAGTTATTTAACTATTGGAGGCTAAATAAATAGTACTAGCATAACCTCTGATCATTGTTTGAGCTTTAACTAAGTTGTTACATGGGTGACTGTAGAGGGCTAAAAAGAGCCACTGTTTAAAGAATGGTATGCATGGGAGACTTTTAAATAGCTAGTCATAACCTCTGACTAATGATCAGACGGGCGAGTTTGTGATTAGATAATAGTAAAAATTAGAAATGGACAAACAACTAATTTGTATGACAATCTAAATTTCGAAGTCATAATAAAGTCGGATTAGAATTTAATTTAAATTAAATAACTTTGTGTACCGAAAAGTATCCTTGGCCACCATTGGATACCTTCCTTGGACCAGTTGTGTAGACCTTAAGTTTTGTGATTTGTGCCAATAATTTCTGTAACAAATTGCTCATTGTTAATGTTACTGCAGGTTAACTAATGAGGCCTTATTGTAAAGTGTTACCTTATTGTTCTTTAATCGGTTTGAAACATTTTTTTTTAATTATACATTTTTGTGTATTGCTTTATTGTATGTAAATGTTCAGGATAGGGTTGCACCAGCTGTTTGTAAGTTCTTGCTTAAACTGGAACATAAAGTCCACACTAGAGGTTTAGTAACTAGCTAGTTTGTAACTGAATGTGTACATTAAACGTTGCGCCACTTGTTCTTAAAGGAGAAGTCCACTTCCAGAACAACAATTCACAAATAATTTACTCACCCCCTTGTCATCCAAAATGTGCATGTCTTTCTGTCTTCAGTCATAAAGAATTTATGGTTTTTAAGGAAAACATTTCAGGATTTTTCTCCATATAATGGACTTGATTGGTGCCCTGATATTGAACTTCCAAAATGTAGTTTAAATGCAGCTTCAAAGGGCTCTAAATGATCCCAGCGGAGGAAGAAGGGTCTTATCTAGCAAAACCATTGGTCATTTTTTTCAGAAAAATAAAAATTTGTGTACTTCTTAAGCACAAAAGCTCATTTAGCACAGGCTCTGGGATGCGTGTTGTAACGCCACGCCAGCAGAGGGAGCCCTCACCCATTGACGGCCTTTTGCTGCTCCCTCTGCTGCTTCTCTGGTAACTTCCTGTTTGGCAGCCATAAAAGGCAGGCCATGCCAAACAGGAAGCTGCGAAGTATTGTTTTGCCTAGCAGACTCTACCAAGCGTTGTTTATCTGGTTTGTTATTGCTACGGTTTTTTGTTCTTTTGTCATAGTTTAGTCTTTGTTTTCTGTCATAATTTTGCCCTGTTCCTTGCCATTGTTTTGCCCTGTTTGATAGCCTTGTTTATTTGATACTTTGGATTGCTCTCCCTGGTTTTTGACTTTCTGCCTGCTTGAAGGATTACGCCATTGCTCTGTCTTCGTTGCCACTGTCTGTTTGGATATTGACCCTGCCTGTATTAACCACAATCTGTTTGAATAAAGCCTGCACGTGGATTTTACACGCTTCCTACGAGTCCTGCCTGTTACAGAATACTTCGCCTCCCAAAAATCCAGCGGCTTTTGGAATCACGATCGCAGGTATGAACCAGGCAACTTCTCGTCTCCTCTGCCTTCGTCAAGATAACCGAGCAATAGAGGAGTATGTAGAGGATTTTTGTGGACTGTGTCATTTAGTCGAGTTTAATGATATTGCTCTGAAGGACCTTTTCCGTTATGGGTTAGATGAACCCATTCGCTCAAGGTTACCTGGAGGTAAGATACACTGGACCCTTGAAACCTACATTGATTATGCACTTTGTCTGAGCGGCTCACCTCTTACCGATGGGATCGCAGAGGAGGGACCCTGCAATCCCACAGTAGGCCCCACACCACAACCAGTTCACGTCACACCTGCCAAGCCAAAGCCTGCTCAAGTAATGTCTGGAATTATTCAAATAACGTCAGAGCCCTATCATGCCATGCCTGCCAAGCCAAAGTCTACTCAAGTCATGTCCACCACGCCAAAGCCAGTTCATGCCATGCCTGCCAAGTCAAAGTTTGCTCAAGTCACATCCACCAAGCCAAGGTCTGCTAATATCACATCTGCCGCTCCAGGGCCTGCTCACGCCATGCCTGCCGCTCCAGGGCCTGCTCACGCCATGCCTGTCCGTCCAGAGTCTGCACCTGTCATGGCCGCCCTCCTACAACCAGCTCACAAGATGGCTGCTATCTCCAAGCCAGTCCACAAGATGGCCGCCATCCCAGAGCTCGTCCACAAGATGGCCGCCATCCCAGAGCCGGTCCACAAGATGGCCGCCATCCCAGAGCCGGTCCACAAGATGGCCGCCATCCCAGAGCCAGTCCACAAGATGGCCGCCATCCCAGAGCCAGTTCACAAGATGGCCGCCATCCCCAAGCCTGTTCACAAGATGGCCGCTGTCTCCAAGCCACGCCACAAGATGGCCGCCATCCCAGAACCCGCAGTCAGCTCTCGGACGCCGCCTATGGTCATGATGGCCCACGTGCTGGACTCACCCCTAATAGCTGTATGGGCAGCTAAAATGGCGCTCCATCACGTCACGGCTGCTACTCCAGGGTCAAGTCAAGCAACAGAGTCAAGTCAAGCAACAGAGTCAAGTCAAGCCAAAGCTGCTGTTCTCCATGAGTCAAGCCAAGACACAGCTGTTCCCCACGACTCAAGTCACGTTACAGCTGTTGTTCCTGAGTCAAGTCACGTTACAGCTGTTGTTCCTGAGTCAAGCCATGTTGTTCCTGAGTCAAGCCATGTTGTTCCTAAGTCAAGTCACGTTACAGCTGTTGTTCCTGAGTCAAGCCATGTTGTTCCTGAGTCAAGCCATGTTGTTCCTAAGTCAAGTCACGTTACAGCTGTTGTTCCTGAGTCAAGTCAAGTTACAGCTGGGTTGTCTATGTTATGTCAAACCACAGCTGATTTCCATGAACCAAGCCAAGTTACAGCAGATCTTCACGAGTCAAGTCAAATTGCTGCTGTCTTCCCTGAGCCAAGCCAAGACACAGTTGATCTTCATGAGCCAAGTCAAGTTACAGCAGATTTTCATGAGCCAAGTCAAGTTGCCACTGTTATTCCCGAACCAAGTCAAGCCACAGCTGACCTTCATGAACCAAGTCAAGCTACAGCTGACCTTCATGAGCCAAGTCAAGCCACAGCTGACCTTCATGAGCCAAGTCAAGCCACGGCAGGCCTCCCTGAGTCAAGCCAAGTCACGGCAGGCCTCCCTGAGTCAAGCCAAGTCACAGCAGGCCTCCCTGAGTCAAGTCAGGCCACGGCAGACCTCCCTGAGTCAAGTCAAGTCACGACAGCCCCCCATCCGTCCAAAGCCACCTCACATCTCTGCTGATCCTCTAAAGCCTCCTCACGTATCAGCTGAAACCCCAGAGCCCGCGCTCCCAAGCCACGCAGAGCCCGCGCTCCCAAGCCATGCAGAGCCCACACTCCCAAGCCACAAGTCCACAGCATCCACACCATCAAGGCCAACAGACATCCCACTATCTACTGTGCTGCCGGTAATGGCCGTTGCCATTTTCAGTGTGTGGGCTGCACACTGTGCTCCAGAGGCCTCGTCTGTCCATGAATTTGCTCCAGAGGCCTCGTCTATCCATGAGTCTGCCCCAGAGGCCTCATCTGACCACAAGTCTGCTCCTGAGGCTTCATCTGTCCACAAGTTCGCGCCCATACCTCCTGAGGTGTCAGCTCACGCTGTAGATCCTCCAAAGGAGGTGGCGTCTATTTATGAACTCACTGCCATGTCTGCCCAAGAATCTGCGCCCATGCCTCCAGAGGTGTCAGCACCTACTGTAGATCCTCCTATGGGGGCGGCGTCCTGGTTTTTGACTTTCTGCTTGCTTGAAGGATTACGCCATTGCTCTGTCTTCGTTGCCACTGTCTGTTTGGATATTGACCCTGCCTGTATTAACCACGATCTGTTTGAATAAAGCCTGCACTTGGATTTTACACACTTCCTACGAGTCCTGCCTGTTACATGTGTTCATGAAGCTACGAATCACGTCTAAGTTCATTGTCTGTTTACTCCGGGTCAAAAAGGTAGAATATGGCAAAAAACTTTATCTTATTTTCTCCTACAACTTCAGAATCATCCTACATCGTTGTACCTTTTTGTTTGTAAACAGTGTTTGACTTACTTGCACTTTCTTAGTCTTTGCGCGTTCGCTTTGTAAACACTGGGTCTGTAGTTCCACATGACGTTTCGACCTTTCTTCCTCGGCTTTAAACTACATTTTGGAAGTTCAAAATTGGGGCATCAATGAAGTCCATTATATGGAAAAAAATCCTGAAATGTTTTCCTCAAAAACCATAATTTCTTTACGACTGAAGACAGAAAGACATGAACATCTTGGATGACAAGGGGGTGAGTAAATTATTTGTAAATTGTTGTTCTGGAAGTGGACTTCTCATTTAAGGCAGAACTTAGCACGTAGGTCATAACATCACCATAAGGTAATGCGTAGTAAACGACATACATTTTAACTACCCATTCAGAAGCCTTCAAATTGGTAAACCAGAAATAGCCTGAACTGTGCGTGAACAAAGATTACAGGATAACATTAAAGTTTTAACTGAAATTATCTTAATAGCCTACACATGGAAGAGAAAAGGAACAGGAAGTTAATTTAAGAAGAAAAAAAATCAATCCTTGAAAGCAAACAAACAAAATAAATGTAAAAGGCTGTGAGCAGAGGGAGATAAAGGAAGTGAGGATGAAGTGGAGCAACTTTGAGACACAAGCAATTGATCAGAGCCTGACCTGTGTTCAACCCTTATACCAGAAATCATCAGGGACAACTCACCCACCATCTGTGGAATCACTGGAGTTGAAAATAGAAGTGGCTCAAAGTAGGCTATTTATAACTTTCAGTTTTATTCTTATTGAGGTAAATTTGACTTTTCTGACTTGCAGTTGCGAGAGAAAAACATCAGAGACGATTAAATGCACAGTGAATTACAGCATAAAGTGTGCTACTCAGGCTCCCTCTAGTGGTACGCAGAGGAATCACTAAATTAAATATAAATTAATGTTAAAACAATACATTTTAATTTAATCTTTATTTGAGTACATTTTTTAACAGAACAGTACAGTACAGTTTTTATTTAATGTTTAGGTACAACACATTTTAATTCAATCATTATTTACGTTTTTTTATTTACCTGTATGTAAACACAGTTCAATGTTAATGTTCAAACTGTATTTACAATGTTAAAGTGACTGACAACAATTATTCTTATTAGGAATAAATCTGCCTCGCTTTTGTACTCTGCAGAGCTGTAGCTGAATAGTTACGGCTACTACGCTACTGCATTTTAATGTTGGTCATCTTGGTGGTACTTGGAGAGCCAAATATTTTCTTAGGTGGTACTTGGTATAAAACGTTTGAGAACCACTGTTGTAAAGTTTAAAAAAAAAATGCATTCTTGTTTATCCACCAGCAGGCATTATTGCATCAAGTTAGCCAACACCAGTAACAGAAACTTGCTCTGAAAACACCGTACTGCCAGCGTCAGAAGGAGATCTGCCTGTCCTTCGTGCACATCATCCAGGGAGCTCACAAGACAAAGAACTGCCACCTTTAGTCGAAAATGCAAAGAAAAGGAAGCGTACAAATGACCTGGATGAGGACATAAACTATAACTCCTGTAAGCTTCTTACACTTGAATATGCAAAAGTAGAAGAGGAGATCCTGAAAATAAAAAGTGGATGCAAAAAAATAGACCTAGAAAATGTGAAATTAAACCTAGAGGTCGTTAAATTACAAAAGGATTTAAAGCTTCTTGGCTACACCTTCAGCATTGTTGAGATGTAGGTGTCGTATTGGGTCATTCCAGCTGGGATCATCAAATGGTCCCACCTGACCCCCTCAGATTTGTCTGAAAAAAATCTATGTGATGGGTAATATCCCCAATAGATGATATACAAAATTTCAGATCTCTACTGTGCATACTTTTTTTACAAAAAATCTGTAAAAAAAAGTTTGTTTTTCACCCCGTTTTGGCATCACTGTCTGAGTGACCATGTTCAGACTGAAATATCTCCAGAACTAGTTGTGCCAGGTCCATGAAATTTTCTGGGCTAAGAGTCCTAGTCCAGAACTGCAAGATGTACAACTCACAGCATTGTTACTGAATTTACACCTGAATGCTGGCCCTCTACTTTTCTTTGAAACTATTACTTTAAGGGTTTTCAGATGTCCATAGAAACCTCAATTTTCAATGTATAAGCATCAAACTTGGTAAATGGTCTGATATGTACCATGTCTTTCACATCCTTTGATATCAGACAATAGAGTCTGATGGATGTTGTGATATTAAGGTCCAAAAATGGAAAAGACTCATTTACACC
Source organism: Labeo rohita (assembly GCF_022985175.1). Classification (NCBI taxonomy): domain Eukaryota; kingdom Metazoa; phylum Chordata; class Actinopteri; order Cypriniformes; family Cyprinidae; genus Labeo; species Labeo rohita. The sequence continues at coordinate 1,831,025 of NC_066881.1, read as the reverse complement.
AATGTTCAGAGCAATATTTCCCATGAATGACACCAGGTGTGAACATGAAACTTTTTTTTTTTGAAAGAGCATGTTCTTATTGATAAAATATAAAAAAAATTGGGATGGGGTTTTGCCTCATTTTTCTGTAATAATTTTTAAAAAAATCATTGTTGTGTGACATTCACAACTACTGTAGTACCAGCTATTTTGAACTCATATGCCTAAATTAATGCTATAATGCAGCATTCCATTGTGCTCGGGACTCGGGGAAATCCGACCTCCACCTCGGGAAAGTGCAATGGAACGGCCACTTAAGTTGGGGTTCCGAAACACACACTCGGGCCAGTTCAGTCCAGACCGAGTCGGTTGGAATTATCCATAGGCATCCATATTTTTGCCAACTGTTACAATGGAACGCATTTAGGACGGACATCGGGAGAACTAACTCGGATTCACCGACTACCGACATTCAATGGAATGCAACATAAGTACCTAATCTTGATGTTCCATCCAATCCAGTGAATAATACATCCATTTTCATTGAGAAAGCAGGGCAATATTGATTAGAAATAATAATATTCAGGTGGTATGAGATCTAGCATCAATTAATCAATCAGTCAATCAGTCAACAATGATCAATTTTGAGGTCAGTCGAGTATCAGGAACACCAGGATTCCATGTCAACTTTGAGGTTGACCCAGTTGAACAAGGCCTTCACATCACAGATATGGCCCCAGGACAATATGTTACTTGTGTGTATGACCGACAATGGTGGGTTGGTATCATCAGAGACGTCTCTGACACAGAGCAAGACATTCAAGTGCTTTTTTTGTATCCCCATGGCCCAGCTAGAGGCTACTTTTGGCCAAAAAGGGAAGATGTCTGTTGGGTGCCTCTCCAGCACATCATAATGAAAATTGATGTGCCAGTTACTTCCACTGGACGATGCTATGTCATAAAATAAAATGAAACTGTGGATTCAGACACTTTCATGAACAACTTCCAGTAACTGTTATGTCACACATTTATTTGTGTTGGTGGTATACATTATTAAAGTGACTCATGTCTGGAAGTACGTTTTTTGTATTTTGTATTTTTTGTATAAGTGGAACATTAATAAATTCTGTTGAAATGCCCATGCCAAGTTGAATAGCAAAAGTGAACAATAGGATCAGTGATGAAACTCTGAGTTTTAAAAAAATCATTACAGAAAAATGAGGCAAAACCCCATCCTATTTTTTTTAGATTTTATCAATAACAATATGCTCTTTCAAAAAAACAAGTTTCATGTTCACACCTGGTGTCATTCATGGGAAATATTGCTCTGAACATTGGTGTAAATGAGTTTTTTCCATTTTTGGACCTTAATATCTCAACATCCATCAGACTCTATTGTCTGATATCAAAGGATGTGAAAGACATGGTACATATCAGACCATTTACCAAGTTTGATGCTTATACATTGAAAATTGAGGTTTCTATGGACATCTGAAAACCCTTAAAGTAATAGTTTCAAAGAAAAGTAGAGGGCCAGCATTCAGGTGTAAATTCAGTAACAATGCTGTGAGTTGTAATTCATGCAGTTCTGGACTAGGACTCTTAGCCCAGAAAATTTCATGGACCTGGCACAACTAGTTCTGGAGATATTTCAGTCTGAACATGGTCACTCAGACCGTGACACCAAAACGGGGTAAAAAGCTTTTTTACAGATTTTTTGTGAAAAAAGTACGCACAGTAGAGATTTTGTATATGATCTATTGGGCATATTACCCATCACATGGATTTTTTTCAGACAAATCTGAGGAGGTCAGGTGGGGAACTTTTCCAAAATTTGATGATTCCAGCTGGAATGACCCTATTGACAGATTCATTTTCTGGTTCTATGTTAAAGTGGTAAAAGTTTGCCATTTTTGAGACTACTGTTCATTATTAAATGCAATTGCTGTTCGTAACACAATATTTACACTAACTTTTTGTTATTCTTCTATTTAATATAGTTTATGTTGTATGCTTAATGTATTTATCTGTTGTACAGACACCACAAAATAAATCTGACAAGGAAAGACAAGATACATTCCAAAAAATCCTAATTTTTAGTTTCAGCAGAATAGATGTTTTTTTCTCTCTCTCAAGAATTCATAAATATAAAAATTTTAAGTAATTGAATGCACAGCTGACAGTAGATTTTAGATATTCACAAGTGAGATTAGTAGTAGAAAGAAAATCTATAATAAATGAAATTTAAAGTTTAATTGAAGTAATCTATGAAGAATAATGGGAAAAAAAAAGAAAAAAGATTAGTTATTGTAAATAATGTATATGTATTGGAGAGGTCCACCCAGACACCCCAACCACACCCTAACCCTACCCCTTACCCTATCGCTAAACATAACTCCACCTATTTAGTTCCAGGTGGAGCTGGACCTCCAGAGAGGGGGAGCTGGAGGTCGTTTGGCTCTGAAGTGAGCACTACTTGATGCAAATATTGACATATTATATAAAAAGGACAGTTAGCCTATGCGTTTTGTACAGTTTAAGAGAAACGATTCTGGGTAATGAAACCCAGACGCGTTTCTGGATCTTGAACCTCCTCAATCTCTTCACTTCCCAGATCATTAACTGGCAGCTTCCACAGCATGGCCAAATTATGCACAACAATGCATGCTCCTGTCACCCTTGCTGCTCTCTCTGGCTCCATTGCAATTCCTAATGGGGACTGATTCATTATCCTGTCTGAACAGATAAACAAACTATCAAACAAATAGCTGCTGTCACATAGGCCTACCCCTGTGAAGACATGACCACCTCCTTTTTAAAACACCAATACCTCTTTCCACTGTTACTTGTGTCTTGGTATGTGCAAAATTGAATTGACTTGGGTGTTTATTTATTTTTTATTTAATTGTTTATTTATGAATAACATTACAGATGCTCCACATACAGGCTTCTAGCCTATGGCTAATTTGCAGTTAGTGCACATCTCTTAAAAAATAAATACAATAAATATTCTTTAAATAAGTGGTTTTACACAACGAAATGTGAACTGGTTGAATTTTAATGAACTGAAGTATGCTAATTTTATATTGACTGAACTAAAAGTCTAGACGATACAATTCCTATGATTCCAATTCCTATCGATAAAAATTTTTAAAAGCCTGTATTAATATAATATCATTTTCTCTATAGAGATAACTTTAAGATTTAGGTAATTCCCAGGTAGGGAAACAGGCACACGCTTATTTCCAGGAATTAATCTCCACAAAAGCAGCGATTTTAGAACAATATAGATTGCTATTTATTTTAATATTACGTGAACGCATGCTTTACATCTCATGGACGCTCACAATCGGACAGACAAACAGATACGATAATGTGGCACCGTTAGCACGAGAAGCTTCAGCAAAATGATACTCACCATAACCACAGACTGGAAGCAGTAACGCGTAAAACACACCAAACTGGACTACATGATTCTTCGCCATTTTCATTGTCATTTCCAAAACGTCGCAGGGCGATTTCAGACGAGTTGCCTATACTCAAACAGCGTTTCCTGAATCGGCTCTGAGATCTTGACTCTAGGTGTACTCACTTTGACAGGGCTGCTAAATATTCCACCACACACTGCAATAACGCGACGGGTTGGTGCTTTAATGCAGCGTCTCCAAACCTTTTATCAGTCACAGCATGACACTACTGCTATACAGGCCCTGCTTAAAGAAATATTTACCTTAAGTACTTCTTTGAGTGTGAAAAAAAAAAAAAAAACTTAATTAATAAAGTCAGACTATTATAATTTACAACAAATGGTATAAAAAGGTATAAAAAGTATAATAATATATAAATAATAATAAATAATAACAACTTAAAATAATAAGTGAACATTCAATAAAATAAGAACAAACACACAAATTCAAGCACAGATATACAACAGAACAAAGTTACAAACAAAGTAAGGTCTAACAGTAATATTCAGGGGGAGCACGGGGCACAAATGCAGGGTTAGTTGTGGTTTAAATTTTTTAACACATGCTAGAATAACCAAATGTATGGTATTAAGTAGTTGCCAAAGCAACACTGTACAGAGAAAAACGTGCACCAAAATTCAAAAGCCTTTTGAAGACATCACTGAATATTTATTATACCATAATAAAAGTACATTTCTGGCTGAAGTGAATTTTTCAACTCAGTTTTTAGTATTTGTTTAAAATGAGATAAATCTGCTATTTATCAGTTTAGCTGTGTTTGAAGGGAGGGGAGTGTTTTTTGGAATGTCTAAATGTGTTTTATCTATTTGCCCACATTGATTTGAACTATACTGTATAGCTGTGTTTTGCGATCAGGGCCGTCCCACGCATGGTTGCGATGTGTTCGTTGTGAAACTCAAAAAGATTATTTAATTTAATTCTTAAAAAACGCCATTTATTTTATTTGAAAAAGTTAATCATTTTATTTTATTGACAAAATATTTTAGTTGGTCGTGTATATATTTTTCATTCGATCAGATAACATTTTAAGCTGTCATATGGTCATGTTACAATGTGCCCCTCACATACCTACACCTACAGGGCATGTTGTTACATATTACTTCCTTAAATAACGAAAAAACGTATACATTGTAATTATGAAACAAAGCGACATATTTGTACTAGACAAGTGTGAAGTTAACGTGGATGAAAAATTATACTCTGAGCCCCACATGGATTTACACAAACTGAGAAATTCAAAAAGTGTTAGGTTGTGCCCCGCGCTCCCTATAAAAATGTAATAATTAAATGAAAAATGACACTGCATAGTGTTGACTGTATAGGTTAAATCGAGGCTGTATTGGTAATCATTTCTATAATAATTGTAACGGAGCAAGGGAGAAATGAAGCGGATCCAAATGCAAAGCTTTATTGTATTTAAACAAAGACATGGTCACAAACAGGCAGGGTCAAACAGTGGCAAACAGGTATATATGGACAGGACACAAGAGTAATCCGTAGGGCAGGCGATGGTCGATAAAGATAAAGATCGCAAACGTAATCCAGGGGGCTAGGCAAAAGGGTAATCTGATAAACATGACAGGCGGTGAAACAGACAAAACAACATAACCAGGTGAGTATACAAAACTCAGGAAACTAGGAAATGGCTCCGTAAAGGTTGCTAACACTAGGAGAGTGCTAAACGCAATATACACAATCCACAATCCAATACTCGGCGACATGCAAGAGAGAGTCCGAGAGAATCCGAGAGAGTGGTGGAGCGGGGGCAGAGTACAGAGAGCTGAGGACCACCACAGCAAGGCAGACGAGACCGAAGATCCCCACGGCAGAGCAGAAGACCACCACAGCAGGACAGAAGACACCCACTGCAGAGCAGGTAGAGCATGGAGATATGGCGGAGCAGACTGAGCGGGAGCCCTCCAGAGCAGAGCAGACTGAGCGTGAGTTTGCAGTCTGGGTGTGTGTCGCTGGGCACTACCACCGTGCAGGGAGCTAAAGCAGACCGCCCCCATTTCGTAAGGTTCCGCAGCCTCAGCCACCACTTCCGGGGGAAACTGCGGCGGGCATCACAGCCACTGAGGATGCCGCAGCAGACGCTGCCATCTCCAGAGGCTCTGCAGCGTAAACCGCCACATCTGGAGACTAAGTGGGGGTATACGCGGCCCAGACACACCATAAAGTGACTCCCATCATGGGATTTGCTGCAGACGAGGGAAACAGTTCAGGAACAGGAGGAGTGAGGTGAGTAGATTTGGGGACACCGGCTGAGCGTGCAGACACCAGTGGTGCATCCCTCAAGCTGGATACCAGACTGGGGTTGTGATGTGTGTGTCAAATTTAGGGCAGAGCACGCCTCTGAAAACAATGTTCACACCCTGTTTGCATTTTATATGCTTCATTTTACAGTGGTTTGCAAACTAAACACTTTATTGGTGCCATCCAGGGCACCTTAGCATGTAATGAAGCATGCAAAGTGCATTTACTTTTGCATGACTTCTTTAATTATATGTGATTTCAGCTCAGTAATCCACTAGTTCCGCAAACACTCAGAAACATACGCCAGAATCTTGCCTTGCCTACCTTTCGCAGCGATTGGTTAGCGCCTGGCGTTTTTCGCTAGATATTTGCATAAAGTTGAGGAATGCCCAACCTTTGTTACGCTCTCAGCCGCTCTCAAGGCTTTCTCCTTCCGCTTTCAATCCCATAATGCACCCCGTGAGCGTGTACTGTTGGAAACTCAGAAGCGAAGACCAGGAGACTCTTGGGTATCTTCAGCAGAATTCTTTATTGAGAATGCGCTGCGTAGCTCTGCAGTCCTCAAAAGTCTGACTAAGGCAGTGATACATTGTAGTTTATATACATTTAGGGGGGCAGTCCCCTAAAATGTAGACAAAGCACCTGGGTGACGATCCTAAACAAAGCATACAAATGAAGTACTCAAGTGTAGCCAAGTGCCCCATTTACACCAGTCCTAATCCAATCATCATAACTACTCAAAGACTGGGCAGAGGCACCGAGAGCCATTACAAACAAAAGGTGAACACCTCAGTAATCTGGCTCATTTGACTTACAATAAAAGAACAGGAACTGGCAGGGACATCTTGCTACAAACTTTGCTTGAGAGAATCATTTGTCTGATGTCATCAAATTTACCTTAAATGCTAAATACAATGTACTGCACCTTAGGTTTTCACGTGATGCTATATCAGAGCATAGGATCAGCATATTTTAAACAGTTTCTTAAATTTGTAATCCTTCAGTACGCTCGACTTCCATAGGAATTAATGAAAAAACGCTTGCTCCGCTCCACTCGTTACGCTGTAGTAGAAATACACCGTAACGCTGTGTTTCCACTACAGCGTCAAAACCACGCTTAGTATGGGAAGCCAAACAACCCAAAAGTGGGACGAAACAGCGCGGTATTAAAGTGCTCGCGCCGCGCTGACATGTCATCTGCGCGGCCAACTCCACAGCGCAGGGAAGACGTGTTTTCTAGCGCCACCCAATGGACAGCGCGGCGCTGACAAACACCACAAGTGGGACAAGACAGGGCGGTCGCGCGGCGCGAGCTTAACACCGACGTCACGCCCATCGCCGATGCAGCCCCGCCCACGTCCGAGCGTCGAAAGTCACGCCCATATCAAATACGTCACCTTGTGATTCCCCAATCCCTATACCGGGGGAAACCCGGAAGTATGTCGAAGCAACTTATGGTGGTTTCAGGGATCTCTATAAAATAATAGGCCATTGTCCTTCATTTTACTAATACACGTTTTCTTATTTGTGTAAAGGATGTCTAAAATGCCACAACTTAAATCTTATATATTTAATAGGTCTAATATACGGAGCTGATTTCGTCATCGTGACAGCCTGTAATACGCTTGCATTGACTACATTAGGCTAATTGTTAATAAAAACCTTTTAACCTTACCTTGTTCATTTATCTAATGAGATAAATTCTCATTTATTACGATCGATTTTAGGCGAATTTTAAATGTAATTTAATGTTTAAAGGGGACAGTTCGATATTGGTATTGTAAAAGTATGCAAAATTATTGTAAAATTTGGTATTGTATTGTCAGTTATTTTTTTTAAAGATGTGTTCCACTTAAAAAGTGTTAACATTTAAATGACAGAATCAACAGTTCTCCATATACAGTAGGCTACACATACATAGGCTAAATAGAGGTTGATTGCTTTGATAGTTTAAATAAGTAACATGACATTGACCTTCAGGCCTGTTCATCACAACTTGATATGAAATGTGTCGGGGTTAGGGTTGGGTACCGAAACCCGGTGCCAATACGGCACCGGTACCCATGTGACCGGTATGTACCGGACCGAATCAGAACGCGAATTTCGGTGCCACTTAAATGCCTGAACTGTCGATTGAAATATTTGTCTTCTGGTGCTATGACACGGATGTAGAAGCATTGATTCATCAACATGCATGATCGCTAGTTAAATTTAAATACTGCATTCATGGGGTGTCGGAATGATCAGAACATTTTTTTACTGAATGAGAAAACTCGGGAAAGTCGGAAAGCTTTGATGATAGAAATCCAAGACATCTTTGTAGTTACTATCCATTTTCACATTTCGAATTAAAAGCACAAATCGTCTGGAAATGCATCCGAGAAGCGCGTGAATGCTGCAACTATCGTTACACTTGCTCTGACTGCAGCAGGTGGTTTGCCGTTAGCTTAGCGAGCTACATTAAACACGTATAACTTAAAATGCCAAAAACTAAACATTCTAAAGTGTGGCTATATTTCACGAGAAATGATTCAGACACTGCGACGTGCAGCAAATGTTTTACAGCAGTTGCGTGTGAAGGGGAAAACGCGTCAAACCTCATGAAACATTTGATGGTATGTGGAATAGTTGAAAGCAGAGGGATGCACCGTGTTTGACAGTTTGCAGACATCAGCTGGAGAGGTGTCGTATTTTGCCAGAGACGGCAAATATGTGATGCGATCTAGGAAAACCCAACACATGGTGAAATTTTACCTTTTTTTTAGGTTTTAACACCATATGAAAGCTGCGTTCAGGCCCCTTTCCAAAACTTTTATTTTTTACATAACCTACGTTATGGCTATCTTAGGTTGGCTGATAGCGATGATTTTCAGGAATGGGATTTTGAGAAAAACGGCTTTAAAGTGAGACGGCTTTCACTTTCACTTTACGGGTTTAACGAGAGCTGTCTGTCAAGTTAGGAGCGCTACTGCATCATTAGACAAACAGACTAACGTTTGTTTTCCGTTGATCACCCATTTTATGTTTAGTAAATAATGCAGCCTACTTTGTAGTAAAAGCGAGCGCAGCGCAACTGTTCGCGCACTGTGATAAAACAGACTGTCATCGGACGACTCCTCTTTAGTAACTTCATCATCCGATCCTTCATCTCTGGATGTGAAATAGCCCGCAACATCATTTAGGGCACTGACATCACCAAAACTGAGAAGACTGAGACGAGTAAGATCGGTTACGTGAGCAGCTGCAGTACTTTAGACGGCGTTGTTGTGCTCCGCCATCTCACGATATTAAAGTACGTAAGTAAGTAAGTAAATAAATAAATAAATAAATAAATTTGCTTGCCGTACTTTACACAGGACTGGTGGAGAATGTGAACTGATACGCCTTTACTAAATATGTTATGTGGTTTATTTTGATAGGTTAACTGTTTGGGAAAGCACCTCCGCAGCGCGTTCTTAACATAGGAGAAAGACAGTCATTTCTGCTTGCTGCAATAAATTTCTATTTTTCTGCACTAAACAAGTCAATTTCGAAGAGATATTTTCAGAGATGGTAGACAAGATGTTATAGAATAATAATTTAATGAAAAACGAATTTCCTGAAAACGTCCCACCGCTACATCCGACGGGTTTTCCCAGATCTCATCACATATAGTCATATTTCTGCAAAAGAATTTCTGAAATTTTAAGCTGTTAAATTATTGTAGTTGGGTTAGGTGGCTTAGGTTTTATTGTTGTTGCGTTTTGCATTGACTTAATAATGTATAGTATTACTTCTTTTTTTTTTTTCTTTTTTTTTTTTTTACTTTTAATACATTGTTCAATTTAAAGAACTTTTTTGTCCAATAAAAATATATTTTTGTGTCATCCACCACTTTGTGGCTTTTTTCAAAGTATCGGTTCAGGCACCGTTTTGGCACCGGTACCGTTTTAAAAGTATCAATTTGGCACCGGTATCGAAAAAACCCCAAACGATACCCAACCCTAGTCGGGGTCCTCCACATACTTACACATGAATAAAAAGACATACATACTTCATACTTCAAAGGCATACTTCTTTTGGCATTTTATATTTATTATTTTACACAAATAATTAAATTTGAAATGTTACAAAAATATACACTACCAGCAAACAGCATCATTACATCATTACAGTCTTCTGTGTCACTCGATTCTTCAGAAATCATTCTAATATGCTGATTTGCTGCTCAAGAAACATTTTTGATTATCATCAATATTTAAAGCAGTTGAGTACATTTTTCTGGATTCTTTGATACATAGAAAGATCCAAAGATCAGCATTTATCTGAAATAAAAAGGCTTTATGTTTCAAAAGATTTCTATTTCAGATAAATGCTGTTCTTCTGAACTTTCTATTCATCAAAGAAACCTGGAAAAAAAAAATCTACTCAGCTGATTTTAACTTGCAACTTTCAAATTAGAATATTAGAATATAGAATGATTTCTGAAGGATCATGTGACTGGAGTGATGCTAAACATCATATTTGAAATCAATGGAATTAATTACATTTTAATAGAAATGTAGAAAACTGTTTCAAATAGAAAAAATGAGTTATTTTAAATAGTAAAAATATTTTAAAATGTTGCTGTTTTTGCTACACTTTGGATCAAATAAATCCAGGCTTTGGGCAGAAGAGATTTCTTTAAAAAAAACAAAAAACATCTTACTGTTCAAAAACTTTTGACTTTTTGACTGATTGTGTTTAACAAAATATATGTTCCAAATATCATGTCTGAGCAGTTGAATGAACAGTTAAATGATCAGACAAACAGTTTGTTATGCAATACACATACCTACATACATAGGCTACACAAAGAGATTCCTTGCTCTGAAAGACTATTCACAGAACATGGCATGAGGCCTTGTTCATCAAGACAATTTGATAAGAATGTGTGCAGCTCCTCCAGATACTCAAAGATGAATAGAAAGACATCTCTTGCTTCATCCGATTCTCCCCCCATTTGTCTTTGTGATCAGTGTTAATCATTAAAGATGTCATATGTATGTGAGTGTTTTGTGTGGGGGACAGGTAAATATATGTGTGAGAGGGATGAAGTGTGTGTGTCTGAGTGGGTGAGATGACTGTATTGTGTGGGTGTCAGGGTATAAAAAAAATGCACACTGATTCAGCATTCACTTTATGTCATAAGACGTAGCTAGATAGAATAGATAGTGCACTATCTGTCTATTCACACATGTATGTATGAATGTATGTATTTGAAGTTTTTTTTTTACCAGAAAACACGTCTTCCCCAAGTGGCAAACTCCCGATCTCCCTCTTGAAGCCAACACGGAAGTGACTAAAACTGCAATTCATCGACTGGCCGCTAGAGACTGGCTGCAAAAGGGAGTCAATCCCATAGACTCCCCATGTTAAAATGCCCAACTTCACAGCAGAAAAAAATATGTTTACAGCCTGGTACAAAAAGTGATTTTGGTCTGTATCGCTAATTTTGCCCTTCATGTCAACTGTGAGGGGGGTGAATTTTTTTTATAACGCATCCGTTTAATTTATATTAAGCCTTAAAGTTCTGCATAATTTAGGGCGTGGTCACTTGAGTGACAGGTGGATTGCCGCTGCTGTCACCACCATTGCGCTAGGCGGGCGTGGTTTCAGCAACCAGCTCAACCCACGTCCCGCCTATTTGCCCATTTTCGATTATCCGGGAGTGACGTGCAATGACGCGACTCCAAGATGGTGACGGCTGACTCCCGCCCACTAAGAGCTTCAAAAATGCTCTTCAGAAATCTACGGGTGACGTCACGGACACTACGTCCATGTTTTTTTTACAGTCTATGGTCTTCCCTGCGCTGTGGAGTCGGACGCGCGGCTCGGTCCATTGGGCCGCGTAGATGACATGTCAGCGCGGCGCGAGCACTTTAATACCGCGCTGTTTCGTCCCACTTTTGGGTTGTTTGGCTTCCCATACACCTCAGTGCCGCTATGGGATTATTTTTGTGCCAATAAGAATGAACGTAACTTTATAAAACTGAACGTAACTTTCCAATAAACGATCAAAAATATGCCACTGCAAAAGAAGAAAAACACAATGAAAATGAAAAAATGAACTCAGTCGCACGAATTTAACACGCTCTTCAAATATGCTCCATTCTTTGTTAATGATTTTCAAAGAATCGTTTTCGCGAATCATGGATTCTGAATGCGTTGCCACAACTTTCGCTTACGCTTCGCAAATTTTCGTTTGCTGTTTTGGCACAAACCTCTCGTGGGGGCGGGCTTAACAGCGATCTACTCTGATTGGCTAATGAGCTTTTGATGGACAGTTGCTCTCTGAACAGGAAGCACGGACGGTGACGTCAGTGGCGCAATACGTCGTGCTTTGTTTATAGAAACTATCAGAACTGTTGCACACTGTACATGAATAAAACTTTTATCGATGTTATTGATTAACGTTACTTTAGCAACACGAACCTACTTCAAGCTGCCCTGAGGGACAAGCTGAGGTGGAAGATGATGCTGCTCCGTGTCTTTCCTGGGAGCTCATCTTTAGAAACTAAGAGACGACCATAGGTGAAATACTAATAACATTAATACTTAATATAAACAAAGCACGACGTATTGCACACCGCAACAACTTTCCAATATGTGCGCCACTGACGTCACCGTCCGTGCTTCCAGGTCAGAGAGCAACTGTCCATCAAAAGCTCATTAGCCAATCAGAGTAGATCGCTGTTAAGCCCGCCCCCACGAGAGGTTTGTGCCAAAACAGCAAACGAAAATTTGCGAAGCGTAAGCGAAAGTTGTGGCAACGCATTCAGAATCCATGATTCGCGAAAACGATTCTTTGAAAATCATTAACAAAGAATGAAGCATATTTGAAGAGCATGTTAAATTCGTGCGACTGAGTTCATTTTTTCATTTTCATTGTGTTTTTCTTCTTTTGCAGTGGCATATTTTTGATCGTTTCTTGGAAAGTTACGTTCAGTTTTATAAAGTTACGTTCATTCTTATTGGCACAAAAATTATCCCATATGCCGCCGGCAACGCTACAGCGCCACTGCTTTGGAGCGTGTGAAATTTAATGCAAAGCATGCCTCTGAAAACAATGTTTACACCCTGTTTGCGTTTCACCTTCATCTTTTAATGGCGGATCGCAAACTAAACACTAGCATATAATGAAAGCACGCAATGTGCATTTACTTTTGCATGACTTGTTCAATGATATGTGATTTCAGCTTAGTAATCCACCAGTTCCGCACACACTCGGAAGCATACGTCAAATACGTCTACTTTTCAGAGCGATTGGTTGATGCCTGGTGTTTTGCGCTCGAGATTTGCATAGGGTTGAGGAATGTCCAACCTTTTTGACGCTCTCGGCCGCTCTCAACGCTTTCTCCGTGCAGCTTTCAATCCCATATTGCGCCCCATGAGCATTTACGCTCAAGTTCCATAGGAATGAAATGAATCTTCACGCTACGCTGTAGTGGAAATACACCGTAAGGGGCCGTTGACATATCACGTCTTTTGCGTGTTCAAGTTCGTTGTTTCAAATGTAGACGTGTGGCAGCCGCGCTCATAACGGAAGTGACACGGTCGCGACGCGCTCGTTTTTTTCAGGCACATCCGTGCCGCAACGAGATGAAAACATCTCAACTTTTCAAAATGCCGCAAGCGCACCGTGGGTCATGTGACAAGAACCAACCAATTAGCTTCATCCTTTTCCCGTAACAACATTGAAAGCTCAGCCAAGATGGAGAAACAGCTGATCATAGCTGTACAGGAATAGCCATTTTTAAATACATTTAGTAGCAGAGCTACAGTAAGCGATTTTTAGTGCTGGAAATTCATTTGTCCTTTGCTGAAACTTCCACGTCTTGACTGAGAGCGCAGGTCACGGTTGCTTAGCAACGGTAGACGCCACGGGAGCGCAAGCTACAGAGCGCTTTGGAAAGAAGGAGAAAGCGGCACGCCTAGCGTTTTCCATGCATTTTTAGACACGACATGTGAACGGCCCCTAATGCATCTTCTCTAGTGAGCTCGCGCAGCGCAGCAGTTTGAACTTTGGTCAGAGCGGATAAACGGTCCATGTGGCACGATTCATATGAGTTGCGCTGTTTCGTTCCGCTTTTGACACATAAGAATTATATTGAACATTTATCGAACTCTTCATATCGTTTTATCAAGGAAAATTATATTGCGATAATTATCGTTATTGAATTATCGCCCAGCCCTAGGTCCTCTCCAGCTGGAGCATTTTCTCATTCTGAGAAAAACAATAAAAATGATGGCTGAGAAATCCTTGTTGTAATGTTGGGGAAGCGTTCGTTTCCCCAAGTGGGGAAAGAACACTACAAAGACCACCCTACCCAAAGGGTAGGTAATGTGTGGAGATACATTCTATGGAATCACTAAAAGGGAGTAGACTGTAGTAGTAGTAGTAGTAGTAGTAGTAATAGACTGTCTGTCTAGGGGAAACACTGCATCTTATTTGGAACAGAGCACTAATCCATTATGAGAGTTTACTTGAGGGATACTAGTAATGGATTCTTGTAGCGAGTTCCTCCGCTAAACTCAGCTACGTAAAGGAGTGCTTGAGTGATGGAAGGGTAGTCCAGGGTTCATAAGAATTAAATGAACTGGATTTAGTTAGTATGCATTTTAGGGTTGGGGTACTCGGACTCGTACTCGGACTCGAGTCCGGTCTCGAGTACAATTTTTAGGCGACTTGTCACGGACTCGGATGCATTTTTACTCGGACTTGACTCGGACTCGAGCCTTTCGGACTCGGAAAATATCCCGAGTCCGTCTGAGTCCAGAGACAGTTGACGGAAATGTCACTGACTCAATGCATTACCACGAAAGTCTTGTCCAGTAGCTACTTGAAAGCCGACGGGTTTATGCGCACACACACTCAAAGCGCGCTCACAGAACGCGCCTCTCAGTCAGTGTGCGAATGCCGAGTTCTCTTTCGCTTCTAATAGGGTCTGTTACTGCTACACACATGCTCGTATTGAGACTATTCATGTAAATGAAGTCGGTTTTGTCTTGAGTAAACCTGAACAGCTCGGAGAAATACTGATGCGTCAAAATATTTGAAATGTACGTCAGATCTTAAAGCGACAGCAGCGTAAAGCTGCAGCCGCCGACCACGTCAAACAATAATCAAACAACAAAAGAAAAAGAGAAAATCACTCACTGTTCTTGACTGAATCACTTATTAACTGTAATAAGAATTATCTTTAATGTATACAGTGAAGATTTTGCAGTGTCTTATTTTAACATTTATTACTTCATGAAATGTCTGTAGTCTATTTCTGTAATAGCCTTTATATAGACCTACATAAAAAAAACCTTTAAAAAACCCTACAATTCTATTTTTAAAAAAGATTCTATTTTAAAAAATATTATTTCATTTGTATTTTTGATTAATATATGTATTAATACTTTTGCTTGTAGGTAATACTTTAAGAGTGCTCAAGAGTGTTTATTTGCCTTGAGCTTGAGAATGTTTTATTTACATTAGTTGATTAGTTTTTTCTGTATTGAAATTATTATTATTTAAAAATGGTGGCAGTTTCTAGCTTGAAAGAAAAATAATTTTTCTAACGTCTTTGCAGCAACAGTTTTTATGGGTCTAAAACCACCTTGGGTGTGCATGATTTTCTAATAATTAAGTGGCTCATCATCAATTATTCCTTATATAATGTAATTTATTGTAATTAATGTAACTATAAATGCATTTTAAAATAAAACAGGTGTGAGTTTGCTGTGACTTATGGAAAGTATAGGTAGGGCCATTGACTAGGTTTATCCCTCACAACCTCATTTTCATTCAAGAAAAAAAAAAAAAAAAAATCATATACAACCCAAAACACACACAGCCACAATCAGAAATAAAAGAGGTGCATTTTCTGCTCTTAAGGTCCCATTTACCAAGATACCTACTCCTTTACCCCCACCCTTGAATTTATACATTTACTACATTAATGAATAAAGTCAAGTCTTGCCCTATAATTTTTGACATTCTAAAACCTGTTTCACTCTAAAATATGTCACATTACATAGATCAGCCATAACTTCTGTTGCATGACTGACTTTAAATTTGCTAAGCAGAGTATGGACACTAATTATGAGATGTTGTGAAATCAAAAATCAAAATGGCAAGATCCACTAGAGGTTTGCTTTTCTTACATTTCAACTGACACTGCGTTTTTCTAGTTGTAAAGATTAAAAACAGGGGTGCCCAAACTCGGTCCTGGTCCTTGGTTTAGCTCCAACTTGCCTCAACACACCTGCAGGGGGTTTCTAGTATGCCTAGTATAAGCCTGATTAGCTGGTTCAGGTGTGTTTAATTGGGGCTGGAGCTAAAATCTGCAGGACACCTCCCTCCAGGACCGAGTTTGGGCACTCCTGGGTTAAAACAATGTTAAGATACTGACAAACAGTAGTGTTTCCTTGGACTCGGATGGACTCGACTCGGACTCGGCCCTTTGGGACTCGGACTTGAGTCTGACTCGGTCCATTTTGGACTCGGACTCGTCTCGGACTCGATTGGTTAAAGACTCGCACTCGACTCGGACTCGACTTAGGTGGACTCGAACCCAACACTAATGCATTTATCATCTCAGAAAGGGGAGACACTAAATGTAAGCTTTACACCCTACGAGCCACCTGGGTTCAAAAGCTAGTGCTCAAAACTCTGGATCAAACTGGTTCAATTTGCAGACTGTAGAATTTGAAAAATGCATTAGGTGTAGCCCAACCTGCAGTTCTACAAATGTCCGCTAATGAGGCACCATTTGCTAAGCTGACAAAGCAGCAACGCCCCAGATTTAGTGTACCTTCAGTCCAAGTGGGCATGGTAAACCTGATAAGCCATGAGGATCGCATCCACAATCTAGTGGGAGATCCAGCGCCTCTTAGAAATCTGATAACCCGATCGTTCTTCCACACTAATCTGCATCTATGGTGTCGTGGCTTGCTGCAATGGTGGCCATGTACACCTTACGTGTAAAAGCAGACAGGTGCCGGTCCAGGCCCTCTTGGAAGATGGATATCACAGATCTGATGCCACACATCCGAAAAACCTTTCTCATGGGAAGAACACCAATTCAAGAAAATGCATCATTTTAGGTTGTGTGGGATTACAAATTTCAAGGATCTGTTTAATATCTGTAGATCCCACATCCTGACATAACATCATATAAAAAGTCTAAGGTGATCTACACTGTATTGGGCATTTAATGTAAACGTAATGGCATATGTTTACATAGTTTTATTTCTTGTGACTTATCCTTGTGAGTTGACAGAGTCTCAACTATGGTGCTCAAACCATTAGGTGATGTTATTATTATTTGGATAGGTCTGCTGAAGTGTTACAGTTGGGGAAAGGGTAACTTCCTACATTCTCTGTTCTTGATCTGAACAAAGGATGTCACCTCTGAGTACTGTGTCAACATCACTAAGGCCCGCCTACTAATGCCTATAAAATACATTGTATCACTGCCTTAGTTAGACTTTCGATGACTGCAGCGCCACACAGCGCATTCTCAATAAAGAACTCTGCTGAAGATACCCAAGAGTCTCCTGGTCTTCGCTTCCGAGTTTCCAACAGTTGTATAACTGCCTCGTAGAGGGGGCCCTCACTCATGTCCACCTGTGCTATGAGGCTCACTGGTGGAAACGCATATTCGCATAGGCCTAGGCCAACTGTGTGCCAGTGTGTCCATGCTGAGGGGGCCTCAGTCAGGGAACCCACAGTGGGCAAAGAGTGAATTCTTGTGAGGTCAACAAATCTGTCTGCTCCTGACCGAATAGACTCCAAAAGCCCTTCAGGTCTATTGCTACAAACCAGTCTCGGTACCTGACACATGATAACCTGTTCGAGGGTTAGCATTTTGAGCTTGTAAAGGGCCGGCTCAGCACCCTTAGGTTCAAGATTGGGAAGGACTGGGGAGCTTAACCAAGCATCCAGACACATTGGCAATAGTCTAAGTGGAACATTTGATGTACCGGGACAGGGTTCCTGCAGCTTTGCGGAACAGAAGTGGCAGTGGCAGAGGATATACTTCAGAGGCAGAAAATCTGTGTCCAGGCTGTGACATGCAATCTTAGCACCTGGCCATCACACACGGAATGACCAGAAATACCAGAAGTGTGATCAGAGAAGGTCTCCAAGAGCCAATCATTCAAGCAAGAATGCAGAGTAAGAAAAAAAAGAATTAATTCAAACCTGATTCTTTCTGCTGCCCAGGTAAGCATGGCTGCCATCTTAACGTCAGGGCTTACATCAACGAGAGTGAAGTCATCTGCTTCCGATTGGTCAGACCCACCCTCCGATGCTGCGATAGACAGCTCATCTCTTCCAGAGAGTTGCTGTATCAGCCCTGAAGAACAAAATTATATAGCAAATGCCACGCTGGCCTATTTATTTCTGGATGTCTGTGGCTTGGCCAGCTATTCATGTCAAAAAATTACACTTAAATTATCCCTCATCCCCACCTATCAATAAGTGATGAGCTGGGAGTGAGTGGTGGGCCACTTAGATAAAAAATGCCAGGCTTGATTTTCTTTGTACTAGTCTAGCCCTGAATAAAATATAGATTAATCTTTGTCAAAGTTGTGTTTTGCTGTAAGTAAAGTAAGTAATCTACTTAGATAGACCTCTGGGAAACTCTTAAGAAATTTTTGAATGGCGCCTCTGCCGAACGGCAGTAAACCGGCTCCATACATGGAAAAAGCACTACAGACTTCCCGCTTGGATGATGCAACATCACATGATGTCAGAGTGCGAGCTGAATCTCGTAAGAATAGAGTTTGGGTTCAAACACCAAAGGGAGAAATAAGGGAGAAAAACAATACACAGGGGAAAGAAATCAACATATAATAGAAAACATCTTATTGGGAACAGATACTAAATAAACTTACCCTTATGTAGCTCAGAAAAACTTAATGATGTAACAGAAACTATTGACTCTCTCTTTTCTAGCACTCTAGATACGGTCACTCCTTTGCGCCTAAGGAAGATTAAGAAAACCAGTCCGACCCCATGGTATAACGAGCACACACGCACCCTAAAGAGAGCAGTCTGGAGGAAAACAAAACTAGAGGTTTTTCGTACCAGCTGGCATGAATGTACCCTATCCTATAGAAAAGCGATAAAAACTGCATCTGAAATCTGAATAATTTTCTAAACCAATAACATGTATGCTAGACCCTATTCCATCTAGGCTACTAAAAGGCTTGCTTCCAGATGTCATAGGTCCTTTTCTGAATATTATTTATTTGTCATTGTCTTTGGGATATGTCCCCAAAACCCCAGAAAGTATGACCATATTACCCTGGTTCTGTCAACACTGCACTGGCTCCCTATTAAACATTGTATAGATTTTAAAATCTTTAATCTCTAATTACTTATAAAGCTCTAAATGGTTTAGCTCCTCAGTACCTGAGCGAGCTCTTATCACATAATAGTCCGTCACGTCCGCTGCGTTCTCAAAACTATGGCAATTTGATAAAACCTAGAATATAATTTTCTTATCTAGCGCCCAAACTCTGGAACAATCTACCTAACACTGTTCGGGACACAGACACACTCTGTCAGTTTAAATCTAGATTAAAGACCCATCTCTTTAACCTGCACACTAACATTTAACCTTAACACTTAGCACACTAACACATTTCTATAATTCAAATCCGTTAAAGGATTGTTAAGCTGAATTAATTAGGTCAACCAGAACCCGGAACACTTCCCATAACACCCAATGTACTCAGTGCATTGTAAGAAGAATGGCATCTACGCTAATAGACTGTTTCTTTCTTATTCATCATTGAATTCAATGATGAACTACCTTTAACTGAAAATTGAGTATTTACTGTTGCCCTTTTGCATTATTGATGCACTATTTCCTATTTAATACATCTCAAATGTACAGCTGCTTTGTCACAATTCTGTATTGTTAAAAAGCGGTATATAAATAAAGGTGACTTGACTTGACTTGACTTATGTGCCAAGATTCCATTTTTACCTTACTGCATTTATTAGTGGTATTACCATTATCCCTGCTGAATAAGTCACAAAACAAATTCTAATGGCTTTCATTACAAATAACCCGTATATTTAAGTTCCTGTCTGTTCGTTTGTGATCTGTCGGGTCTACTCGTTGTTACATGTGTCACATCAAGCCTTTTCTGTGGATTATCCTTTGTGTTCCTTCATTAAAAGACTATTGACGTTTATTTGTGCTCCAGCGTGTTTCTGTTGACAGTGTACCATGACAGAAGAACCGACCCACAACAGTTATCGCTGTTTTTATTTTTTGTTTCCGCTGTGTCATGGACCCCTTCTCTTGTCCCAGATATCTCCTCCTCCTGCTGGAGCAGGTGGAGAGATATCTCTTGAGGAGACTCTTTCTGGAAGTAGCTAACTACACCAGCTACCCAGACGACCTGCTCTGCTCTTTCTACGGTGCAAGCCTCAACACCGCCTGCAGAGTGCAGTCATCTGAAGATGGTCCTCAGGAGTGTTTCACCACCTTTGTGGAGTGGGTACTGGCGAGAAACAGATCTCCTTTCACCATTGGACCTGAGGATGATCTCGCCAGTCCCACCCCGGACCCAGCAGCCGGCCCACCATCTATAGCAACATTGACTGAACAGATTGTTGAGATATTACACCTAAATATAATGACTGCATTTTGGTGGCAAATGTTAGGCAGTCTTATTTGCTACAATTGCTGTTTGCTGTTACAATTTTTCTGGGGGTCTTGTTTATATTAGATATTTCAGAAAAGTAGAGATATTTCAAAAACAGACAGGCTTTGGCACTTGCAGCTGGATTTTTATCAAGAAATATTTTAGCATCTTAAAAAAATGATTCAGAAAAATAGTTAGATAAATGCCATAATTTCAAACTCGCATGTACACATACATTTGTTATTTTAATAGGACACTCCTTACAGATATGTTTAGATCAACAGGACTGTACCTGTTCTGTGTACTTTCTTTGATGTGAAAATTGACACACAAAGACATTTCTGTCTTAGGAGACAGTCCCTCAATGAGCTGCTCCAGCTGCTACATGAAGACAGGTATCATGGCTGGGGAACAGCAATAGAAAATAATATTTCTGTTCTGGCTTGCAACTGGGGCATCTTATAGGGTTGTGCCTTTGGAGTGCCAAAAACCATAGTTTATAGAGCTGTACAACTCACTTGCAATCATCTGCTCCAGCATTTGCAAAAATACATTATTTGCCAAGGGCCACTGTGTCATATGATATCTCAGACGGGTTCCAAAGGCTGGAGCAATAGATGGGTGCCATATCCGGATAAAAGCACCAGGAAAGGGGGTTTGCACCATGCTATTACAATCATGGCTATTACAAATGGGTTATACAATACTACAAGCAATCTGTGATCACACTGGAAGGTTTATGATGTTTTTATTTAAATTGCGATGTGTATAGTAAAGGGCCCTTTACCCACCACCAACACATTTTCTTCTTAGGGTTGGAGGCTATCCATGCACCCAAGAACCCATTTTCATCCTAACACCTTACAAAGAGCCAGTAAGAAATCCTGCTGAGACAAGATTTAATAGCCACCATGCCAGGGCACGCTGCATCAATTTTGAGTTAAGACAGCTCAAACATTCATTTTAGTCTGGTACTAGCCTTAAGCCTCGTCTGTGAAACAGGTCAATAGAGCATGAATGGCTGTGATGTGAAATAGAAATATCTTAAATAAAGCAAAACTTAATACAACCAACAGAACACACCAAATGCTTTCTAAATGTACATTTTATTGACAAGTTTCTCAAACAAAGAAAGAAACCATTCACTGTCTCAGCAGCAGCTTTTTCTCTTTTTTTTCTCTCTGGCTGCCTCGGCCACAAGGACGTCTAAAACACTTCCTTTCCTCTTTCTCTCCTACCTGACAGTTGTAGGAGAGGTCTCAGTTGAAGGGCCTGCAACTTCATCCCGTGTGGATGAAGCAATAAGAACAGGAGGTGCTATAGATGGCCTTTCACCTATTGCTTCATCAATAATTTTGCCCGTGAACAGATGGTCATTCTCAGCACAGAGTCTGATATTGAGCTTGGTCTCCACAGTTGACCCTGCGTACATGCAAAGACACCGTATATGTATTATCCCCCACCCCCATCCCCCCGGGGTACTCTTTGTATTAATACACATTTATTTAATGTAGTAACATTAAATGGTCATTTTACGTTAATATAATGTATATTGTGTTTATGTATCTGAAACATTTGAATGGACTGATAAAGGTAGCTGTAAAGTATTTTTGTTGACATATAATTTAGTTTTGACCATAATAATGTACCAAATCTAACACATATAAATATTACAGGAGTTTTGAAAAATACTAATAATAACTAATAAACTAATTTATAGGTGAAGTCGAACTCCTGTTGTACCCATTCTGTGATGCCAAACAACTTCCCTGTGCAAAGAATCATGGGGGCCTAAAACATACGTCAGTTGCACCCTTCAAAATCCTTAATTCCGAATGGAGCCCTTAAAAGTGGCCAGTTTTGAGTACTTTGGTTTGAAATGACCCTTCAATGACCCTTCCGGCCATGATTGTTTTGACTCCAAAGTGCCCTTCTGAAGGTGATAAATCCCATTTGTAACGCACCATAGATCTCCCAGTTGAAACTGTGCATCTTTCAACACAGTAAACGTGACAGAATAACAAACCAAAAAGTGAGTAAAGCAAATGATTTTTTTGACAAAGGGATTTCGTTTTTTTTGTTTGGTTTTTTTTTTCAGTGTTTTTGTTTTTCCCGTCTCACCATGGATCACATTGCCACTGTTTGCCTGTTTGGCCTGGACCAGGGAAACCGCTCCTTCACGGAGCATATGGAAGAATTTCTAGGTCTCGCACATCTGACTACCTTCCCAGATGACTGCTTGAGCAGGTTTTTACATGCCAGACTGAAAACCATTACGACAGAAAGTTGAGGTTATCTGCCTACAGACAACAGACCCA
The DNA here is from genome assembly GCF_022985175.1 of Labeo rohita. NCBI lineage: Eukaryota > Metazoa > Chordata > Actinopteri > Cypriniformes > Cyprinidae > Labeo > Labeo rohita. The sequence goes on along the minus strand of NC_066881.1, from coordinate 1,808,308 downwards.
GAGCTCAGCCTAACACCACCCCGCTGCACGGAGCATCAGCCAGAGCCCACCGCAGATAGAGAGCCAGCGCCTGCCGCGACCAATGAGCCATCGCTAGGAGGAGCAACAGAGCTGAGAATTGCCCCCCGAACCCAAGCCTCATTCAAGGTCTGACCAGGTGCGAGAGCCGGCAACAATGCAGGCGTTAGTGGATGAGACAGTGGAGAGCGAGGGCGCAGAAAAAAAGCCCCGCCCACTGTACCATCGCTGAGCATGAGCTGAGGCAGGACTCGGGAGACTTAACAGACTTTTATTCTCATATACCCAGGCTTCTTCCGTCATCGTCTGAACTCTCTGGCCAAGGAGACCATTTATTAACTCCCTGTCTATCCTGAAATGACCATGAAGGTCAGTTTTAAACTGTTTGTCTGCCCTGAACTGTCTGACACCCCTGTCAAAACCATGGAGGTTGTTCCCCTGTCTGCTGTACTCCCTGTGTTAGGAGTCACAATTTGGTGAATGTGGGGCGCATACACCATCCCTGAAACCCCTGGCTGTCATGAACTCCCACCCAGCCTTCCTCTTCCACATGCTCTTATGAGCTTTCTGCCATCTTCTGCCCTGCTGTCGCTTCATCCTGCCAGTCCCTCAGCTCATCCTCAGCTTTACATCTGTGAGCGGGGCAATCTGTCACAGCTCTGTTACTTTGGAATTTGTTTGCCTGTCTAGTTTTGTTCTTTGGCCTAGTTTCTTCTCTCCTTGATTATGTTAGTTAGTTCACCTGTGTCTTGTTAATTATCCTCGTTTTGGTCTGTCTATTTAAATTACCTGCCTATTCAGTTTGAATTTGTCTGTAATTGTTTGAACATCTGTTTTTTTATTTTTTGAAATAAATACCCTATTCTATCTTCGCTCATCTTCTACGTAGCAGCATTGTGAGACTCCAGGTCTTCTGTCTCCACAGCTGTCTGATATGATGTATTTTGGTACGCCCCAGCGGGTAAAGATCTTGTCCTTAAGAATTCTGAAAATTTTCTGTGTCTTGTGTAGTAATCAGCTATCACAAGGAGGTTTGCAGAAAGCCACTAGATTTTCTGTTGTCATGTTTATATTCCTGACAGATGTCGCAACCCTTGACATATTGCCAGACATCTTTACGGATGATCGGCCACCACGCCACATCCAAAAGCCTCAGCAGGGTTTTTAGCCGGCTGAGATGTCCCCTTGGTGGGTTATCATAAAAGTAACCAGGTATTAGAACCTGGGGAATGACCAGTTGAAACATGTCTCCATTATTCCTTACAGGTACTCGGCTATACAACACCCCCTGGTTGTCCTCAAAGGAAATGTGATGGCCTTGTACTTTACTAGTTTTTTGATCTGCCTGCAGGTGAGATACGGTAGTGTGATTCTTTTGGACTTGAGATATTTTATCCAATGTGTTCGGGATGTCAGATAAACATTTTGACATTATGGCCAAGCAGTGTACATGCTCTTCAAGAGTCACAGGCTCGAGACAAGGGCCTTCCTGTAATGAATCTGGAGCTGAGCATTCCTTCTGAAGTCTCCACTACATAGATCTTGGTGTGGAAAAAGCACCTTGAATGGTCCCCTGGTTGGTCCAGTCCTTTTGTTCATTCACCCTCATGTGCACCGCATCTCCTTGGTTTAATACAGGCAAGTTTCTTACTCCATTTCGGTGATTTTAGAAGAATGCTTGTTTACCTTTTGCCAGGGCATCAGCATTTCTGACTTTTTCATCTTCCGGCCAGGCAGGTTTTTAAGTTCTCCTCCAGTGTAGGAAGTGTGGTTATAATCTTCCTCCCAATGAGTAGTTCTGCTGGGCTGTACCCAGTGGACGCCGATGCGGTGGCCCTGTAATACATAAGAGCCAGCAGGGGGTCTTTCTGTCCTAAAATGTTCTTGGCCACATGTAAAGCATGGCCATTGCTCTGTGGTAAGTTTGGAATTGAACATGGACAAAGTCGTATTCAGAACTGAAGTCTTTGAATTCTTTGCTTGAGAACTGTGGGCCATTGTCACTTCTCAATTCACTTGCAATCCCACAGCAAGCAAAGGTGGCTTTGAGTTTTTCAATCACTTGGCCAGTGGAAGGGGCAGGAAGTGACAGGATCTCATCGCATCTGAAACAGTAATCTGCTATGACCAAGTAATGACATTTATTGTGTTTGCACAGATCTACGTCAATTTTCTCCCATGGCCTACAGGCTAATTCACTCAGAATCAACGGTTCCTTCCTCTCAAACTGCCTGGTTTGCCCTTTCTTGATTTCTGTGGAGGCCTTGATGACCCTCAACCATACATGGTTATGTTTGTAAATCCCGTGATACGGGACGGGGAGGGGGGTTAGCGATATTTTATCAGGAGAAATTGAAAGTATCTCAGTTAACGCTGTCTACATTTTCTTCTTTTGAATCAATTGCCTTAAAAATCAACGGGGCAATTCCTACTATCCTCACAACTATTTACCGCCCTCCTAAGAGCAATAATGCTTTTTTTAACAGAACTTTCTGAACTCTTGACTTATCTATGTTCTATGTCTCCAAATGTTATTATGTTGGGTGATTTTAACATTCATATAGATAATGTCAGTAATGCATTTACAAGTGAATTTTTATCATGCTTGGATTGCTTTGGTATCCAGCAATTTAATACATTACCCACTGATTCTAAGGGGCATATTCTAGAGCTTGTCTGCTGTTCTGGTATAGCACCTTATAATTGTACTGTTTCTGATCTGTCCATATCAGACCATCGGTTGGTGTCTTTTTGTGCCAAGTTTGCGGTTTTTAAGGTAAACCCATGTCATTCAATCACGTTTCGGAATATTAAGAATATTGATGTGCCTACTCTTGCTGATGAACTTGCTATCTTTTCCAGTAAATCTGATTTCTTTACTGTTGATGAACTGGTTTCATATTACAGTGATGGACTGAATAAGATTTTGGATGATTTTGCACCTGTGGGAACTCAAACTGTTTCATTTGAGCATTCAGCTCCTTGGTTCACACCTAAACTGCGTGAACCTAAAACTAAAGGCCGTAGGTTAGAGCGCTTGTACGTTAGGTCTGGCCTTACAGTTCATAAAGAAATGTATGCTGAACATGTTTTGAACTACAAAAATGCACTGTCTAAAGTTAAATCTGTTTATTATTCCAACATAATTGGAGTCAGCAATGGGAACTCCAGGTTTCTTTTTTCGGTGGTAAACAATATTTTGCGACCTCCTGATTTTTTGCCATCTGATATGTATTCCAATGACTTATGTGATTGTCTTATGACTTTTTTTGAGTCTAAGGTTAATAATGTACATCAGCAATTACTTGCTACTGGTTCTGTGCCTCCTTCTCTTAAATCTGCTATACTTACTACTATACTAAACCAGGGGCTGATCCATCTAACTTTGAACATTTTCGACCCATTTCAAATTTACCATTTATCTCTAAGATAGTGGAAACGTGTGTTGCAATTCAAATCCATGAATATCTCACTAATAATAATTTGTTTGAACAATTTCAATCTGGTTTTCGGCCCCACCATAGCACTGAGACTGCTCTTGTCAGAATAACCAATGATCTGTTGCTGGCAGCTGACTCTGGGCTTTTAACCATACTTGTCCTTCTCGATTTGAGCGCTGCCTTTGACACTGTCTCTCATGAGATACTTCTTAACAGGTTAACTTCTATTGGGATTACTGGCATTCCACTGTCGTGGTTTAGGTCTTATCCTTCTGGACACATCTACAGTCACCACTGGTGTTCCACAGGGTTCTGTCTTGGGCCCGCTTCTTTTCATTATTTATATACTCTCTCTTGGTTTAATTTTGAGGAAACACGGTATTAATTTTCATTGTTATGCAGATGACACCCAACTTTACCTGTCTGCTAAACCCACTGGGTATTTTCTTCCACCATCTTTGTCTAGCTGTTTAGCTGAAATTAAAGATTGGTTTTCAGCTAATTTCCTGATGCTAAACGGCAACAAAACTTGCAAAACTTGTGAAAAAACAGTTTTTCCTTGTACATTGACAACAATGCAATCTGTCCTTCCTCGCAGGTTAAAAGTTTGGGTGTTGTCATGGATAGCATGCTATCCTTTGAAACTCAAATTAATAATATCACACGGACTGCATATTTTCATTTGCGTAACATTACTCGTCTTCGTCCTTTTCTCTCAATTAATAACACAGCAGATCTTATTCATGTCCTAGTTACTTCACGCATTGATTATTGTAATGCCCTTTTAACTGGTGTTCCCTCTAAATTGCTAAATAAGCTCCAGTTGGTTCAGAATTCTGCAGCTCGTATCCTTTCTAGAACACCTTCTACTGAACACATTTCTCCAGTTCTTCAGAAATTGGACTGGCTTCCAGTAAAATATCAAGTTGAATTCAAGATTTTGCTACTCACATACAAGGCACTTCATAATCTTGCACCTCAATATCTCACTCAACTTCTTCAGGTTTACACCCCTTCACGTGCTCTCAGATCCTCATCTTCAATTTCTCTTGTGGTACCTCGGATTCGACTAACTACTATGGGTGCCAGATCCTTTAGCTATGCTGTCCCCCGCTTAGGGAACTCTCTTCCCCTTGATGTCCGCAACAGCGACTGCTTGGTGAGTTTTAAAAAACGTCTTAAAACATATATTTTTATACAAGCTTTTTTAGAATATGTTTTCAGTCTTTATTGTATTTTATTTTTACATATGGAGTGTTTGTTGTTTGTTTTGTTTTGTGTAGTGATTTTGTATTTTCTTCCTTTTCTTGTGAGGTGACCTTGGGTGTTTTGAAAGGCGACGTTAAATAAAATGCATTATTATTATTATTACTGCTATGCTGTAATAAACATCTTCATCAAGATATTCTGCGTCCTCTTCACTTTTCTTACATCATACAGCAAGCTAAATGTTTCCATTCACACCCTGAGTCTCCAGGTTTTGAGGCAGCAACAGATTCAACCATGATCTGAGCCTCCAGTCTGCAAAGAAAGAGATACCCAATGTTCAGAGTCTTCGCCCAGCAAGACAACAGATGCAGCACGTCCTGAGTCTCCATCCTAAAGAGACAAAACAGACTAAGTTCTTAGTCTCTAGCCCAGAGAAGTAGAAGACATACAGACGCTGACAACAAGGTTAAGCTCTTGCAAGCAAACCTTCAATTCAAGGTACTTTCATCTGAGCATTTCAGATTTTAGGACCCTTTGGGACTCCAGGGGACAGTTGTTCAAAAGTAATCGGATCAGTTCTTGGTTCAAATTGTAAAAATGGGTCGCTCAAAAGAAAACAAGTTTTTAGATTTAGACAGTTCTATTGATGTTCTTTTCTGCCATTTACCTTTTATCACATCTTTCTTTCCCTCGAGAAGCTGTTTGTGATCTGCAAAAAATGCCATTTGTCTAAACGACAGGACATTTCTCATCTGTTGCTAACTAGTGTTCTTACTCGTCTGCTGTGGACAGAACCGTGCTTGAACCACCGACCGGCGAGTTTGACTTTTTCTTTTGATGGTTTCGTCTTCACTTGAGGAGCTGTTGTTTGTGAGGAGTGTAAATTTAGTTTTACTCATACAATAGCCGCGATTCCAGCGGAGGAGAGTTGATGGTGGAGCTAATGTGGTGAGTGCAGTACGTAAATTTACCACATTTAATTTAGACATGGTTATTGTTTGAAAGCGTAAGTTTAGATAATTAGTGGCGTAAATGCAAAAGCGGATAAATATACTTCTGTTCTATCTAGATTCAGAGTCCTCTTAACCACTATCTTGTTCTAGGAAGAAGAAATGGAAGAGATGCTTTGAAAGTGTAAGTATGACCCACATAACAGTGATAAGAGAGCACAGCTGTTTACACATTATCCCCCCTGGTTTCAGAGACAAGGCTTAAGGCCAGTCTCAGAATAAAATAACATGTTTAATAACCTGACAAGCAGTCTTAACTGAAAATACCTTATAATGACATATTTTAAAATATGTCAGTGCCTTTCTTGTCTCAAGGTGCACACCAGTAAAGTTTTTAAGGCATTTTTATAAAAGCTTTTTAAGTATCTTAATTTAACTAAGGCCTAGTCCTGGCTTAAGCTAAGCCCTGTCTGTGAAATCCTGTCTCTTTGTTCAAACATGGGAGTTATATAAGAACGAAATAATTTCCTTGTTCACATCAGGCATGTACATTTAAATCACTTTATGCACAAAAAAATACACACTTACGCCACCTTCACACCAAAGTTCTGTATGTTGTGGGTTAACTGAGACCTGTTCTGAGGATGATCACTTTATTGACTAGCACACTGTACAATTAAACGCAGGGCTCTCAAGTCTCACGCATTCACCGTGAGACACACGCATTTCAACCAGTTCACACGCTCTCACGCCACACCTTGTATTTCTCACGCTGAGAAGTAAGGCAAAACTTATCCCGCTATATAATGTTAATGGACGAGGCGCAGGCTCGCAGGGGGAGTTCATTGCTGTCTTGTTGACAGTTAAATGCCACCTACCAGCAAATATCAAAAATTAGATTTTTTTGTTTTTGGGTAAATTACGTGATCCCGCTACAGTAACGTTCGTCACTGGGCAACATGGACGCGCACACACTGGACGCGGCAAACTGTGGAATTCTCGGTCACGGGGCTGCCGCTTTCTCTCCCAGTGGAAGCGTTTTGTGCAGTTGAGGCGGTGGTCGCGTTGCGGTCACGGAGTGGACGTTGCCCTTTGTATTTTCTAAAAACTAACAAAATGCAGTAGGTAACCCCTTCTGTTTTGTTTCTTTATTTTACGATTCCTGGACAAAATCACTTGCCTGTGATCAAAGATAGTTAGAGCTGATGTTTGGAAATATAGCCAAATTCTTGCAAGATTATTAGCTCTCCAACAGCTTTAACTAAGTTTTGGCTACTGAACACTAAGGAAAGCACTAAATAATTGGTAAATCTGGTATATTACCAATAAAATTGGTAAAACAAATTAATTATCATCCAAATAATTTATATATATATTTCAGAAATACATTAAATGTATCAACATTGTTGGGAAGGTTATTTTGAAAATTTAATAGGTTACAGATTACAAGTTACCCTGTTTAAAATGTAATAAGTAGTGTAACTACTTCAAGTGCTTTAAAAATAATGCAACTGCTGACATTTGATTACTTTTTGATTACCTTTCTAAAATTTTATGGAATGTTTTCAGCTGTTAATCCTTTTTAAACTTTTAAACCAGGCAAGTTTAACCTTACAGTAGTACTGGACAATAATTACTGTGAGAGCTATGAAATCCTTCATCACTTGAATTTATGATCATTATGATCATTATACTTTAATTTTAAAGCACAGCCACCGCAAAATCAGACTTTAGCATCTCTTTTTACTTTGAGATCATTCTGAGGTAAAATACAGATTTTTAAAATGATAAGATGTAGTTTAATAGCTATGATACCATTTTTGAAATAAAATCCTTGCATGGCTTTGACTGGAAACACTGCCATCTAACAATGCCTTGGACAAAAAAAACAAACAAAAAAAAAACTAACAAAAAAACAGTTAATCTTAAAAAAAATAAAGCATATACAATAAACCCAAATTGGAAATAAACAATTATCAAATAGGCATGTGTTCTGTTCTGTGTCCTAAACTCCGGAAACATTGGTGTCTCATATTTAAGAGCAGTCAGTGCAATTTGGGAAATCAAATCTGTAAGTGTGTGAAAATATTCAGATGTAATCCCCTTTGTAATCGTTAACATTTTCATAAGTAACTGTAATTTAACTGTACATTGCTTTTCAGTAACTGTAACAAATTAGTTACATTTGTTATTAAATTACATAATTCCATTACTAGCTACTCTAGTTAAGTTCAAGCCCCTACCACTATCATCAAGACATCAAAATGTGCAAAAAAACACTTGCAATAAAAAAAGCCATTCATAAGCTGGAATGCTGAAACGCACAGCTTTACATAGGCTACATGCAGAGGGCAAGTTCTGCAATCCTTCTGTATGTGTACAGTATTGAGCGCTGCTGTTATGTTGGTTCGTTTGGGGCCAAATTTCTTTTTATCTTTGATCTGTATTTCTGAAATATATAAAACATTTTATTTTATTTCCATTAATTTGACTTTTATCAGATTTACCAGTTGATAAAATTCCTATTTTGTGCTGGTCAATTTTGAACAATAGATAAAATGTAACTTCTAAAAAAAAGAGAATTGTGTGGGGCCGAGGGGCCGCTGCTGCAAATATTTGAGTGGCTTCTCCCCTAACAGTAATCTCACTCCAAACTTCTTCCAAAACTTGAGAGCCCTGATTAAACGTAAACCCTAAAGTCAGATGCCCTTATAAAGGCTGTAACTTTAATGTTTGCACTTCACAGAAAAGTTGTCAATGACAAGCCTTTGACAAGCTTTGACATTAGCCAGACGATAATTCAAAGGCCAGCTCTTTTTACAGTATACCAGGTATGTGCATTCATCCCATGTTGTAATTATCACAATTACAAGATTCCAGCTTGGAAAAAGCATTCATGTCCTTGTAGAACTCATACTCATATATTAACTTAACTTCCAGCGATATCGTATACTATCTGAACTGAACTGTGCTGGATGATGACATCACTGAATTCAATGATGAACTGCCTTTAACTGATAATTGAGTGTTTACTCTTGTCCTTTTGCATTATTGATGCACTATTTCCTGTTTAATACTATAAAACTGCTTTGTCATAATCTGTATTGTTAAAAGCTCTATAGAAATAAAGGTAAAAAAATAAATTACCATCTGTAAACTGGAAATTTTCTGAGAGCTGTACCACCTGACCACTGTATCTGACTGCTCCAGATTAATTTAGGCACTGATAGTGTTGCCATAGAAAAGCACAATTCCCAGTCCAAGGACATGAACAGCTTGTCACAATGTTGTCCTCTCAGAATTAAAGTAATTATGACATGGTATGAATGCAACATATGACTGAGTATTTAACAACAGCATTGTTTAACTGACTTGATTATGTGTTTGTCGTTCTGTTTCTTCCTCTGTTAGGATGCAGCTGACAAGACAGAATTCTCAGCGCTGATCAAGAATTCCAAAGGTCACCTCTAGAGTGGGAATCATCTTGGAAGAAAGCTTGGTAATGGATGAACTGACCAATCTCAGGCCTTCTATGTCCATTGTTGTCAGACTGATTTCCCTGCCTGCACCTGGACTATCCTAAGTGTATGAAAAGCATTTTATATTTTATTCAGCAGGTAATGCTCAACCTCGGAAAAGGTGAGCTGGCACCTACAATTCGGTACTGCCAATATTGTGCACTCAGAGTGGGGAAAAAACAATTGATATAAATTAAACTTGGAAATGAGTACATTTAACTATAAATATAAATATAATAGGTATAATAATTGCTAATTAAATGATATTACAAAACATTTTAAGTTAAATGAATAGATTTTTGTTTAAGTTCACATTACCTACATTTTTTTAGGGCAAACAGTTTCCTCAAGTTTTTAAGTTAATTTAACTTATCCCGGTTTAGAGTGCATTTGCTAATAAAATTAATTTTGCTACACTTGTGTTTTCCTTGTGTTGATAATACAGTAAGAGTTTCTACAAGTTAATGGCACAATATGTAAGTTTTCGCCGCTAGAGGTCGCATCATTTTCAAAACAATAACAGAGGCGAAGTTCGATGACGCAATGACCGAGCATGGAACGCTGAGCGATGTCGTTTTCACAAATCATGCTCACGGATGAGGTAATGCATTACTTTTTTTATTAACTTACCTGTACATTTAATAACAGTATTTTATGTCATCGTAATGAATTATCTGCAAAGAACATGAAATTGGCTCACCAGACTTGATAAAAACTAGGGATGCACCAAATTTTCGGCCGCTGAAAGAGAACAAGTTTGACTTTTTTTTTTAGGTAACTCAAAAACTCAGCAGGGTTGAAATTTCTTATAGTTTGTATGCAGAGTGTATATTAAATGCATATTTTAATCAACAGCTCAAGTAATGAAGCAGCCAGTCAATCATTTTCAATTATTAGCCAGTCAATTATTTATTGTGATCAAAATGTCTTACAACTCGATGTGTTAAAGCACATTAACATCAAACAGACATGATATACAGATATCAAGTTTAAAAAAAATGCTATTAGAAAAGAAGACAAACTATTGCAATATGTAGAAACTTGACACACATGTACTAAACAGTCAAAATCAAACTGGTACATTTTGGCACAAGCAACAGTGAGGCCATGAGTTCAATTTCCTGAAAATACCCATACTGATCAAATGTATGCCTTGAATGTGTTGTGATATCAGATTTATTACCAAACTGCACAAACGTAAATGAGAATACCAATATGAACGTAGGATTGTCATTTTTGGCGCCCCCGAGCTAATTTTGTGGTTCCTCTTATTTATGATCGCATTATCTGGTCAATGTAGAGACTGTATTCTTGATTTCTAATAAGTTTTGATTAAGTGCAAAATAGCATAAATCTTTAAGGTTAGAATAAAAATATTCTTTTAAAATAAAAGTGTTTAATAAGAAGTGCCTTATGTAAAACAATTATAATAATAATAATATTAATAAAAATAATTTAAAAAAAGAAATGTTTACCCCACATATTTTCCCCCTTGAACTTGCATCATGCCATGTAAAATATTAAAAAGTAACATCACAACTATATTATGAAATGTTTGCTTGTAAGGCATTCAGAGTAATGCTGTTCTACTTTGTATTTATATAGCCTACAGCGAGTAACATCATCTCAGCCAGAAAAATATAGAGTTACATAGAAGTGTTTGGCAGGTAATAATTGTAGCTTTTAGGAGACATATGAATATGGTGTTACCACAGCAAGCGCTGTACAAGTGTAACAGTAAACCACTGCCTAAAAATGTGCATATAGTAACAATCAAGTGCTACAGCAGCACTGAATCCAACACACCATTCACCTCTGTGTCAGGTGAACTTCAAAGAGAACAAGAGAACATACTAGATCTCTGCATCTACTTCTCTGAAATTTTCATTGGTTAACGGATGCCTATGTCAGAGTGCGTTTCGGTAAAAATGGTCATTTTCAACTGTTGGTTGTAGGGCTGCACAATAAAATCGCATGCGGTATCCATGCGCATTTTGTCATTAAAGCTGGTTCTGTAATCAGCAGTAAATCCCCATCACATGTGTGCCCAAAAACCATTGAGAATTTTTAATCAAAGTATATTAGAGACTTTTCATTAAGACCCTAAAGAATCATATCAACTTGTGGAAAATGGGCATCCGATGACCCCTTTAAGGCATTGACCTTAGAATATGTTGAGAGCGACTGAGCGCAGATTTGACGTTGTAGTGAAAATGCACCGTTAGAAATCAATTCATTCACATAACTTTCTAAAGCAGCATGGTCTGTGTTCATCAGCGCTTGTTTTCTATTTTGATTTTTAGAAGTGTTTTCAGGTTTGTTTGTTTGTTTGTTTTTCTCGGTGCACCTGAATTTAAAATTACGCATTGTGTTTTAGGGCTGAAAGTGATGCCTTGAAACTTAACGAGAAAGGTACTGGTACATTTCTGACAGGAGTGCATCCATTTTTCTCTTTTTTAGCAAAATGTTTTTATTTACACATTCATTTATCTTAATGCAGGTTAGTGGGAAATTCACCATGGCTGTAGTTAACGCTGTCAATGCATCTACACTGCAGCACATCACAACAAAACTAGATCGCTCTCACCATAATCAAAAGTTCTGCACTTCAAGAGACATCACAGGTATCACACTGCCTGCACTGTAGACAGCATTGATTTGAATGGGTGTTATGAAGTTTCGTCACGGTGCACACAACACAGTGCCTGGACCAACTAGCCATCTTTCCACAAGATATGCAGAGACTTTCCAGTATCATTCTTACATGCATTTAGACCTAAAGTACTGGTGGTCGTGGGCCGTATCCCTCAGTAATGTCCCCTGGACTCATCTCCTGCAGGAATTTGGGACTGTCATAGTCAGATGACCTGCAGAAGCCTTCAGAGTTGTCATCATTCACATCCTCTTCAGAAACCTCTTCAGGTAGATCCACTACTGTGTCATTAAGGATAGTGTTTGCTTTGCAATCTTTCTCAGTTGGGGAAATGGGGGGAGAACCATAACTAAAACTATCCTCTTTCAGTAGGGGTGTGTGTCCCTGAGGTGCCACTGGAGAAACAGTTGACTCATGTGGGGAAACAAGCATTGTGTTAAATTGCCCAGGACTGCGGCACTGCATATGGAAAGGAGCAAACGGTTAGTCTTGGTGCTGCTGATGGTGCTACAAAAACAGCAAGCCACCAGGTGCATCACAAATACAAAACACTGCTAAATAAAAAGAAACAAAAAAACACATTTCACCTGGAAGGTTCAATTCTGTCATAATTTACTGATCTTCAAACAATTTGGACTAACATAAGGGTGAAACCTTTTTATCTTATTTTTAGCTGAAATATGCCTATACTAAACTTAAGATGTAAAAATAAAAAATGCAAAGTAAAAGGAACCAAAAACACATACCAAAAACTCAGGTTTTGGGGGGATTTTGGACCATTTCCTCCAGAACAGCCACACAATGCCCATGAAAATGAAGAGCATGACAGTTCCTCCGCCAAGCAAAGCTGCGAGTAATCCCGCTTGGCCTACAAAAAAAAAAAATGTCAAGAACTTTTCAATGACGCATCTACTCTAGTATGCACTAATACTAACTTTAAGGTAAAGATGAATTCAGAATTTCCATTCCACTGTCAAAACCAGACAAAACTGGAAAAAAAGCAAGTAAGTTTTCAGGTAAGTTTCAAGTGCTTCCTCAGCCTGACATTGATCGGACAGATAATTAAATAGTGCTTTTTCAGGATTTAATGAATTATGAATATCTTTTTAGCAACCCCATCTCTTGCTTTAGCCCAGGGGTCCAAAGTCTAGCCCGCAGGCCAAATGCAGCCCTGTGGATGAATTTCAAACGGCCCGCAGCTTGTCTAATGAAATGTTTATATGTGGTCCGCCAAACATAGTTGTCAAAATATGCAAGGCAACAGCACTAGATTTTTGACCAGATGTAGCAGTAAAATGCAGCGCTAACAATTTGCGCTGCCATTTCTTTACCGCACAAGAATTGACTGGTAGAATATAGGCCAACTGACAGTAATGTTATGTAAGGTTTTGTGCATTTCTATTTATAGAAAAATAAATAAATGTGTTAGACTAAATACCATAAAGCTATTATAATTACTACAATTTTACCCTGTAAAAACAAGGCGGTTAAAATATTTACAGATTTTTACATCAACACAACTGAAGCCACTGCTATTGTCAACTCCGTATAAGCATCCGGCCCCCTGGTGTGTCCAGGTCATCAAATCTGGCCCCCTTTTGGACACCCCTGCTTTAGCCAGATGTTTGGTGCAGCCAGTGGCACAGAAATGACAGTCCTCACCTATAATATATGACATAACCAAACCCGCCCTATATCTTCTGGTGTAATGAAGCCTGATAAAGTGGTGTCTGAAACCATAGTGGTGATTATAAATATCCTGTGTGCTCGTTTAATCCCAAAATGCACAGCAATTAAAAAAAAATGTTCCCAAATTTTGTCAAATACTCACTGGTCTCACTGAAAGAAACTGTTCACCCTTAATGTGGTGGACTATATGACATCGAGTGTATAGGGAATATTCAGTGAGGGGAAGGCGGTCTTAAACTCATCAGAGAAATAAATACTGGTTCTCACAACCCTGCAGCACTTAATAGCATGATTTAAAAAGCTGCACTGCATCAAGAAAAATAAACAAAATTAATAAAATTCTTACTTGTCTCAGGTGTCTGTTGAGGAACACAAACATTTCTGTAGGTATATGAAAGAATACCAGCAATCTCCCCTTCAAACTTCAACTGAACACACTCTCCAGTTGCGCTTTGGTTAAAGGGGAAGTCTACAATGCACAGGTCCTCATCCTCAAAACACGAGTTTGAAACCTTTTGCTGTGTAAAGACAAAAGAACAGAGTGATTTTTACAAATCAACATCCTAACATGACTAACATTTAAAGAAGGACACAGCCAGAGTCTGTGCGACTGCTTTTCCAACCTCATTGTGTGTGATTGTGTATCCAAATTCTTCATTCAGAATGCTTTGCTTATGAAGTAAGAAAGGGTGCTGAAAGGACACTTCAATTGTATCTTTGTGAACAGATGCATTTACAGGCGGAAAGTCCAAAGAGCCTGGAAAAAGCAAAAGCCAACACTGCTGAAAGTCAAAATAACTAGAAATAAATAGAAACAGTACAGTCAAAACAGTAAGGTGGATGCAGTAGAAAAAGGACCAATTAAACAAATATTAACGATGCCATGGCTGTCTGCTGATCGTTTAACCAAGATTAAAGCAAGATTTTCCAATTACACCAATGGTTTGGGATAAATAACCTACAGATCTTTTAAACTTAGAAAACAAGCCCTAAAATGGATGAGAAATATTGCTAGTTTTTTATAGTGTTTAATAAACAGTAATACTGTATCCATACAGTTAAGTTATACTCAGAGAACTTACATTTATATTTATGTTTGCTCTCATCAAAAAAGTCTTTGCTGTAGGTGAATGTAATGGAGACGCTTTTCGATTTCTCTTGCCCATCATGTGCCGTCACAGACACAGAGTAATCATCACTCGCATCTCTGCTGTAGCTGCTGATATCAAGGTACGTCTGAAAGGTGTCAGCTGTTTGGGATTCACTGGAGATAAATGGGACAGGAAGATTAAGCAATGACACATTTTCTGAAATGATATATCTTTTTCTTAGTCAGCTGCTTTTGACACACACATACCTCATGTAAGGATCGATGTTTACACTGAATTTCAGCTGTTCAGTCGGGTTACTGTAGTTCCAGTACAGCACATTCACAAAGTTGTGACAAACAACACTGACGTTTGTTGGAGAAGGTACTGTAGAAAAAAAACCCCAGATAGATTTAGTCTATTAGTCTATTTAGTCCATTAAGTCTAACTCAAAGCTCATGAGAACAACAAATCATTCCAGTATTGCTCAACGGCTACTGAAATGCTGATGCACTTTTAAAACAGATGTCATCTTCTGCAGAGATGTCACAATCTTAGACTGAACTATGAGCTCAAGCACAAATCACTAAAATTTTGGATATACATGACTGAATCTTATCATCTAAATATAAAAGTTTAAAATGAGTGTGGAAAGCAAATATTAAAAAAAACAATAAAAAAAAAATGATTAGTCACACTGAACAGGGAAGGGAATAGCAAGTGTCCAGCATTCAAGGAAACTCCTTCAATAACGCCTAAAACCAACCTGAACAGAGTGAGAAACCAGCTAAGATCAGAAAACTAGCTTAGACTGAATTGAATGGAGTTTATATTTCAGAAGGGTAAAATCAGTTAT